>NW_028168740.1:2500-258063 GCF_964237585.1 Gallinula chloropus
CTAACCCTAACCCTAACCCTAACCCTAACCCTAACCCTAACCTAACCCTAACCCTAACCCTAACCCGAACCCTAACCCTAACCCTAACCCTAATGACCCTAACCCTAACCCTAACCCCTAACCCTAACCCTAACCCTAACCCTAACCCTAACCCTAACCGTAACCCCTAACCCTAACCCTAACCCTAACCCTAACCCTAACCCTAACCCTAACCCCTAACCCTAACCCTAACCCTAACCCTAACCCTAACCCTAACCCCATGCTGCAGTTGGGCATGTTGGCCGGAGAGTGCTTCTCGGGCCGCGAACTGCAACCTTGCAGGATTCTCCCAGGTTCCCGGCCCAACGAAAACCCCCAGACCCAAATGGAGAGGGGCTGCTTGGGGGCCCCCTGGGGGCCCTTCAGGCCAGCTAGGTCTTTGGGTCCTGGCTCCTTCGCTTTGGGAGCTGTTGCTGCAGTTGGGCATGTTGGCCGGAGAGTGCTTCTCGGGCCGCGAACTGTAACTTGCAGGTACCTCTCAGGTATACATGACCAACGAAACCCCCCAGACCCAACTGGAGAGGGGCTGCTTGGGGGCCCCCTGGGGGCCCTTCAGGCCAGCTAGGTCTTTGGGTCCTGGCTCCTTCGGTTTGGGAGCTGTTGCTGGATATTGGGCATGTTGGCCGGAGAGTGCTTCTCGGGCCGCGAACTGCAACCTTGAAGGAATCTCCCAGGTTCCCGGCCCAACGAAAGCCCCCAGACCCAAATGGAGAGGGGCTGCTTGGGGGCCCCCTGGGGGCCCTTCAGGCCAGCTAGGTCTTTGGGTCCTGGCTCCTTCACTTTGGGAGCTGTTGCTGCAGTTGGGCATGTTGGGCGGAGAGTGCTTCTCGGGCCGCGAACTGCAACCTTGCAGGAATCTCCCAGGTTCCCGGCCCAACGAAAGCACCCAGACCCAAATTGAGAGGGGCTGCTTGGGGCCCCCCTGGGGGCCCTTCAGTCCAGCTAGGTCTTTGGGTCCTGGCTCCTTCGCTTTGGGAGCTGTTGCTGCAGTTGGGCATGTTGGCCGGAGAGTGCTTCTCGGGCCGCGAACTGCAACCTTGCAGGAATCTCCCAGGTTCCCGGTCCAACGAAAGCCCCCAGACCCAAATTGAGAGGGGCTGCTTGGGGTCCCCCTGGGGGCCCTTCAGGCCAGCTAGGTCTTTGGGTCCTGGCTCCTTCGCTTTGGGAGCTGTTGCTGCAGTTGTGCATGTTGGCCGGAGAGTGCTTCTCGGGCCGCGAACTGCAACCTTGCAGGAATCTCCCAGGTTCCCGGCCCAACGAAAGCCCCCAGACCCAAATGGAGAGGGGCTGCTTGGCGGCCCCCTGGGGGCCCTTCAGGCCAGCTAGGTCTTTGGGTCCTGGCTCCTTCGCTTTGGGAGCTGTTGCTGCAGTTGGGCATGTTGGCCGGAGAGTGCTTCTCGAGCCGCGAACTGCAACCTTGCAGGTACCTCCCAGGTTCCCGGCCCAACGAAAGCCCCCAGACCCAAATTGAGAGGGGCTGCTTGGGGGCCCCCTGTGGGCCCTTCAGGCCAGCTAGGTCTTTGGGTCCTGGCTCATTCGGTTTGGGAGCTGTTGCTGCAGTTGGGCATGTTGGCCGGAGAGTGCTTCTCGGGCCTCGAACTGCAACCTTGCAGGAATCTCCCAGGTTCCCGGCCCAACGAAAGCCCCCAGACCCAAATGGAGAGGGGCTGCTTGGGGGCCCCCTGGGGGCCCTTCAGGCCAGCTAGGTCTTTGGGTCCTGGCTCCTTCGCTTTGGGAGCTGTTGCTGCAGTTGGGCATGTTGGCCGGAGAGTGCTTCTCGGGCCGCGAACTGCAACCTTGCAGGATTCTCCCAGGTTCCCGGCCCAACGAAAGCCCCCAGACCCAAATGGAGAGGGGCTGCTTGGGGGCCCCCTGGGGGCCCTTCAGGCCAGCTAGGTCTTTGGGTCCTGGCTCCTTCGGTTTGGGAGCTGTTGCTGCAGTTGGGCATGTTGGCCGGAGAGTGCTTCTCGGGCCGCGAACTGCAACCTTGCAGGTACCTCCCAGGTTCCCGGCCCAACGAAAACCCCCAGACCCAAATGGAGAGGGGCTGCTTGGGGGCCCCCTGTGGGCCCTTCAGGCCAGCTAGGTCTTTGGGTCCTGGCTCCTTCGCTTTGGGAGCTGTTGCTGCAGTTGGGCATGTTGGCCGGAGAGTGCTTCTCGGGCCGCGAACTGTAACTTGCAGGTACCTCTCAGGTATACATGACCAACGAAAGCCCCCAGACCCAAATGGAGAGGGGCTGCTTGGTGGCCTTCTGGGGGCCCTTCAGGCCAGCTAGGTCTTTGGGTCCTGGCTCCTTCGGTTTGGGAGCTGTTGCTGGATATTGGGAATGTTGGCCGGAGAGTGCTTCTCGGGCCGCGAACTGCAACCTTGAAGGAATCTCCCAGGTTCCCGGCCCAACGAAAGCCCCCAGACCCAAATTGAGAGGGGCTGCTTGGGGGCCCCCTGGGGGCCCTTCAGGCCAGCTAGGTCTTTGGGTCCTGGCTCCTTCGGTTTGGGAGCTGTTGCTGCAGTTGGGCATGTTGGGCGGAGAGTGCTTCTCGGGCCGCGAACTGCAACCTTGCAGGAATCTCCCAGGTTCCCGGCCCAACGAAAGCCCCCAGACCCATATTGAGAGGGGCTGCTTGGGTCCCCCCTGGGGGCCCTTCAGTCCAGCTAGGTCTTTGGGTCCTGGCTCCTTCGGTTTGGGAGCTGTTGCTGCAGTTGAGCATGTTGGCCGGAGAGTGCTTCTCGGGCCGCGAACTGCAACCTTGCAGGAATCTCCCAGGTTCCCGGCCCAACGAAAGCCCCCAGACCCAAATTGAGAGGGGCTGCTTGGGGGCCCCCTGGGGGCCCTTCAGGCCAGCTAGGTCTTTGGGTCCTGGCTCCTTCGCTTTGGGAGCTGTTGCTGCAGTTGGGCATGTTGGCCGGAGAGTGCTTCTCGGGCCGCGAACTGCAACCTTGCAGGAATCTCCCAGGTTCCCGGCCCAACGAAAGCCCCCAGACCCAAATGGAGAGGGGCTGCTTGGGGGCCCCCTGGGGGCCCTTCAGGCCAGCTAGGTCTTTGGGTCCTGGCTCCTTCGCTTTGGGAGCTGTTGCTGCAGTTGGGCATGTTGGCCGGAGAGTGCTTCTCGGGCCGCGTACTGCATCCTTGAAGGACTCTCCCAGGTTCCCGGCCCAACGAAAGCCCCCAGACCCAAATGGAGAGGGGCTGCTTGGGGGCCCCCTGGGGGCCCTTCAGGCCAGCTAGGTCTTTGGGTCCTGGCTCCTTCGCTTTGGGAGCTGTTGCTGCAGTTGGGCATGTTGGCCGGAGAGTGCTTCTCGGGCCGCGAACTGCAACCTTGCAGGTACCTCCCAGGTTCCCGGCCCAACGAAAGCCCCCAGACCCAAATTGAGAGGGGCTGCTTGGGGCCCCCCTGGGGGCCCTTCAGGCCAGCTAGGTCTTTGGGTCCTGGCTCCTTCGCTTTGGGAGCTGTTGCTGCTGCAGTTGGGCATGTTGGCCGGAGAGTGCTTCTCCGGCCGCGAACTGCAACCTTGCAGGTACCTCCCAGGTTCCCGGCCCAACGAAAGCCCCCAGACCCAAATGGAGAGGAGCTCCTTGGGGGCCCCCTGGGGGCCCTTCAGGCCAGCTAGGTCTTTGGGTCCTGGCTCCTTCGGTTTGGGAGCTGTTGCTGCAGTTGGGCATGTTGGCCGGAGAGTGCTTCTCGGGCCGCGAACTGCAACCTTGCAGGTACCTCCCAGGTTCCCAGCCCAACGAAAGCCCCCAGACCGAAATTGAGAGGGGCTGCTTGGGGCCCCCCTGGGGGCCCTTCAGGCCAGCTAGGTCTTTGGGTCCTGGCTCCTTCGGTTTGGGAGCTGTTGCTGCAGTTGGGCATGTTGGCCGGAGAGTGCTTCTCGGGCCGCGAACTGCAACCTTGCAGGTATCTCCCAGGTTCCCGGCCCAACGAAAACCCCCAGACCCAAATGGAGAGGGGCTGCTTGGGGGCCCCCTGGGGGCCCTTCAGGCCAGCTAGGTCTTTGGGTCCTGGCTCCTTCGCTTTGGGAGCTGTTGCTGCAGTTGGGCATGTTGGCCGGAGAGTGCTTCTCGGGCCGCGAACTGTAACTTGCAGGTACCTCTCAGGTATACATGCCCAACGAAAGCCCCCAGACCCAAATGGAGAGGGGCTGCTTGGTGGCCTTCTGGGGGCCCTTCAGGCCAGCTAGGTCTTTGGGTGCTGGCTCCTTCGCTTTGGGAGCTGTTGCTGCAGTTGGGCATGTTGGCCGGAGAGTGCTTCTCGGGCCGCGAACTGCAACCTTGCTGGTATCTCCCAGGTTCTCAGCCTAAAGAAAGCCCCCAGACCCAAATTGAGAGGGGCTGCTTGGGGGCCCCCTGGGGGCCCTTCAGGCCAGCTAGGTCTTTGGGTCCTGGCTCCTTCGGTTTGGGAGCTATTGCTGCAGTTGAGCATGTTGGCCGGAGAGTGCTTCTCGGGCCGCGAACTGTAATCTTGCAGGTACCTCTCAGGTATCCATGCCCAACGAAAGCCCCCAGACCCAAATGGAGAGGGGCTGCTTGGTGGCCCCCTGGGGGCCCTTTAGGCCAGCTAGGTCTTTGTGTCCTTGCTCCTTCGCTTTGGGAGCTGTTGCTGGATATTGGGCATGTTGGCCGGAGAGTGCTTCTCGGGCCGCGAACTGCAACCTTGCAGGTACCTCCCAGGTTCCCAGCCCAACGAAAGCCCCCAGACCCAAATGGAGAGGGGCTGCTTGGGGGCCCCCTGGGGGCCCTTCAGGCCAGCTAGGTCTTTGGGTCCTGGCTCCTTCGCTTTGGGAGCTGTTGCTGCAGTTGGGCATGTTGGCCGGAGAGTGCTTCTCGGGCCGCGAACTGCAACCTTGAAGGAATCTCCCAGGTTCCCGGCCCAACGAAAGCCCCCAGACCCAAATGGAGAGGGGCTGCTTGGGGGCCCCCTGTGGGCACTTCAGGCCAGCTAGGTCTTTGGGTCCTGGCTCATTCGGTTTGGGAGCTGTTGCTGACGTTGGGCATGTTGGCCGGAGAGTGCTTCTCGGGCCTCGAACTGCAACCTTGCAGGAATCTCACAGGTTCCCGGCCCAACGAAAGCCCCCAGACCCAAATGGAGAGGGGCTGCTTGGGGGCCCCCTGGGGGCCCTTCAGGCCAGCTAGGTCTTTGGGTCCTGGCTCCTTCGCTTTGGGAGCTGTTGCTGACGTTGGGCATGTTGGCCGGAGAGTGCTTCTCGGGCCGCGAACTGCAACGTTGCAGGTACCTCCCAGGTTCCCGGCCCAACGAAAGCCCCCAGACCCAAATTGAGAGGAGCTCCTTGGGGGCCCCATGGGGGCCCTTCAGGCCAGCTAGGTCTTTGGGTCCTGGCTCCTTCGGTTTGGGAGCTGTTGCTGCAGTTGGGCATGTTGGCCGGAGAGTGCTTCTCGGGCCGCGAACTGCAACCTTGCAGGATTCTCCCAGGTTCCATGCCCAACGAAAGCCCCCAGACCCAAATTGAGAGGGGCTGCTTGGGGGCCCCCTGGGGGCCCTTCAGGCCAGCTAGGTCTTTGGGTCCTGGCTCCTTCGCTTTGGGAGCTGTTGCTGCAGTTGGGCATGTTGGCCGGAGAGTGCTTCTCGGGCCGCGAACTGCAACCTTGCAGGATTCTCCCAGGTTCCCGGCCCAACGAAAGCCCCCAGACCCAAATGGAGAGGGGCTGCTTGGGGGCCCCCTGGGGGCCCTTCAGGCCAGCTAGGTCTTTGGGTCCTGGCTCCTTCGGTTTGGGAGCTGTTGCTGCAGTTGGGCATGTTGGCCGGAGAGTGCTTCTCGGGCCGCGAACTGCAACCTTGCAGGTACCTCCCAGGTTCCCGGCCCAACGAAAGCCCCCAGACCCAAATGGAGAGGGGCTGCTTGGGGGCCCCCTGGGGGCCCTTCAGGCCAGCTTGGTCTTTGGGTCCTGGCTCCTTCGCTTTGGGAGCTGTTGCTGCAGTTGGGCATGTTGTCCGGAGAGTGCTTCTCGGGCCGCGAAATGTAACTTGCAGGTACCTCTCAGGTATACATGACCAACGAAAGCCCCCAGACCCAAATGGAGAGGGGCTGCTTGGTGGCCTTCTGGGGGCCCTTCAGGCCAGCTAGGTCTTTGGGTCCTGGCTCCTTCGGTTTGGGAGCTGTTGCTGGATATTGGGCATGTTGGCCGGAGAGTGCTTCTCGGGCCGCGAACTGCAACCTTGCAGGAATCTCCCAGGTTCCCGGCCCAACGAAAGCCCCCAGACCCAAATTGAGAGGGGCTGCTTGGGGGCCCCCTGGGGGCCCTTCAGGCCAGCTAGGTCTTTGGGTCCTGGCTCCTTCGGTTTGGGAGCTGTTGCTGCAGTTGGGCATGTTGGGCGGAGAGTGCTTCTCGGGCCGCGAACTGCAACCTTGCAGGAATCTCCCAGGTTCCCGGCCCAACGAAAGCCCCCAGACCCAAATGGAGAGGGGCTGCTTGGGGGCCCCCTGGGGGCCCTTCAGGCCAGCTAGGTCTTTGGGTCCTGGCTCCTTCGCTTTGGGAGCTGTTGCTGCAGTTGGGCATGTTGGCCGGAGAGTGCTTCTCGGGCCGCGAACTGCAACCTTGCAGGAATCTCCCAGGTTCCCGGCCCAACGAAAGCCCCCAGACCCAAATGGAGAGGGGCTGCTTGGGGGCCCCCTGGGGGCCCTTCAGGCCAGCTAGGTCTTTGGGTCCTGGCTCCTTCGCTTTGGGAGCTGTTGCTGCAGTTGGGCATGTTGGCCGGAGAGTGCTTCTCGGGCCGCGAACTGCAACCTTGCAGGAATCTCCCAGGTTCCCGGCCCAACGAAAGCCCCCAGACCCAAATGGAGAGGGGCTGCTTGGGGTCCCCCTGGGGGCCCTTCAGGCCAGCTAGGTCTTTGGGTCCTGGCTCCTTCGCTTTGGGAGCTGTTGCTGCAGTTGGGCATGTTGGCCGGAGAGTGCTTCTCGGGCCGCGAACTGTAACTTGCAGGTACCTCTCAGGTATACATGCCCAACGAAAGCCCCCAGACCCAAATGGAGAGGGGCTGCTTGGTGGCCTTCTGGGGGCCCTTCAGGCCAGCTAGGTCTTTGGGTGCTGGCTCCTTCGCTTTGGGAGCTGTTGCTGCAGTTGGGCATGTTGGCCGGAGAGTGCTTCTCGGGCCGCGAACTGCAACCTTGCTGGTATCTCCCAGGTTCTCAGCCTAAAGAAAGCCCCCAGACCCAAATTGAGAGGGGCTGCTTGGGGGCCCCCTGGGGGCCCTTCAGGCCAGCTAGGTCTTTGGGTCCTGGCTCCTTCGCTTTGGGAGCTGTTGCTGCAGTTGGGCATGTTGGCCGGAGAGTGCTTCTCCGGCCGCGAACTGCAACCTTGCAGGATTCTCCCAGGTTCCCGGCCCAACGAAAGCCCCCAGACCCAAATGGAGAGGGGCTGCTTGGGGGCCCCCTGGGGGCCCTTCAGGCCAGCTAGGTCTTTGGGTCCTGGCTCCTTCGGTTTGGGAGCTATTGCTGCAGTTGAGCATGTTGGCCGGAGAGTGCTTCTCGGGCCGCGAACTGTAATCTTGCAGGTACCTCTCAGGTATCCATGCCCAACGAAAGCCCCCAGACCCAAATTGAGAGGGGCTGCTTGGTGGCCCCCTGGTGGCCCTTTAGGCCAGCTAGGTCTTTGTGTCCTTGCTCCTTCGCTTTGGGAGCTGTTGCTGGATATTGGGCATGTTGGCCGGAGAGTGCTTCTCGGGCCGCGAACTGCAACCTTGCAGGTACCTCCCAGGTTCCCAGCCCAACGAAAGCCCCCAGACCCAAATGGAGAGGGGCTGCTTGGGGGCCCCCTGGGGGCCCTTCAGGCCAGCTAGGTCTTTGGGTCCTGGCTCCTTCGCTTTGGGAGCTGTTGCTGCAGTTGGGCATGTTGGCCGGAGAGTGCTTCTTGGGCCGCGAACTGCAACCTTGAAGGAATCTCCCAGGTTCCCGGCCCAATGAAAGCCCCCAGACCCAAATGGAGAGGGGCTGCTTGGGGGCCCCCTGTGGGCACTTCAGGCCAGCTAAGTCTTTGGGTCCTGGCTCATTCGGTTTGGGAGCTGTTGCTGACGTTGGGCATGTTGGCCGGAGAGTGCTTCTCGGGCCTCGAACTGCAACCTTGCAGGAATCTCACAGGTTCCCGGCCCAACGAAAGCCCCCAGACCCAAATGGAGAGGGGCTGCTTGGGGGCCCCCTGGGGGCCCTTCAGGCCAGCTAGGTCTTTGGGTCCTGGCTCCTTCGCTTTGGGAGCTGTTGCTGACGTTGGGCATGTTGGCCGGAGAGTGCTTCTCCGGCCGCGAACTGCAACGTTGCAGGTACCTCCCAGGTTCCCGGCCCAACGAAAGCCCCCAGACCCAAATTGAGAGGAGCTCCTTGGGGGCCCCCTGGGGGCCCTTCAGGCCAGCTAGGTCTTTGGGTCCTGGCTCCTTCGGTTTGGGAGCTGTTGCTGCAGTTGAGCATGTTGGCCGGAGAGTGCTTCTCGGGCCGCGAACTGCAACCTTGCAGGAATCTCCCAGGTTCCCGGCCCAACGAAAGCCCCCAGACCCAAATTGAGAGGGGCTGCTTGGGGGCCCCCTGGGGGCCCTTCAGGCCAGCTAGGTCTTTGGGTCCTGGCTCCTTCGCTTTGGGAGCTGTTGCTGCAGTTGGGCATGTTGGCCGGAGAGTGCTTCTCGGGCCGCGAACTGCAACCTTGCAGGATTCTCCCAGGTTCCCGGCCCAACGAAAGCCCCCAGACCCAAATGGAGAGGGGCTGCTTGGGGGCCCCCTGGGGGCCCTTCAGGCCAGCTAGGTCTTTGGGTCCTGGCTCCTTCGGTTTGGGAGCTGTTGCTGCAGTTGGGCATGTTGGCCGGAGAGTGCTTCTCGGGCCGCGAACTGCAACCTTGCAGGTACCTCCCAGGTTCCCGGCCCAACGAAAGCCCCCAGACCCAAATGGAGAGGGGCTGCTTGGGGGCCCCCTGGGGGCCCTTCAGGCCAGCTAGGTCTTTGGGTCCTGGCTCCTTCGCTTTGGGAGCTGTTGCTGCAGTTGGGCATGTTGGCCGGAGAGTGCTTCTCGGGCCGCGAAATGTAACTTGCAGGTACCTCTCAGGTATACATGACCAACGAAAGCCCCCAGACCCAAATGGAGAGGGGCTGCTTGGTGGCCTTCTGGGGGCCCTTCAGGCCAGCTAGGTCTTTGGGTCCTGGCTCCTTCGGTTTGGGAGCTGTTGCTGGATATTGGGCATGTTGGCCGGAGAGTGCTTCTCGGGCCGCGAACTGCAACCTTGCAGGAATCTCCCAGGTTCCCGGCCCAACGAAAGCCCCCAGACCCAAATTAAGAGGGGCTGCTTGGGGGCCCCCTGGGGGCCCTTCAGGCCAGCTAGGTCTTTGGGTCCTGGCTCCTTCGCTTTGGGAGCTGTTGCTGCAGTTGGGCATGTTGGGCGGAGAGTGCTTCTCGGGCCGCGAACTGCAACCTTGCAGGAATCTCCCAGGTTCCCGGCCCAACGAAAGCCCCCAGACCCAAATGGAGAGGGGCTGCTTGGGGGCCCCCTGGGGGCCCTTCAGGCCAGCTAGGTCTTTGGGTCCTGGCTCCTTCGCTTTGGGAGCTGTTGCTGCAGTTGGGCATGTTGGCCGGAGAGTGCTTCTCCGGCCGCGAACTGCAACCTTGCAGGAATCTCCCAGGTTCCCGGCCCAACGAAAGCCCCCAGACCCAAATGGAGAGGGGCTGCTTGGGGTCCCCCTGGGGGCCCTTCAGGCCAGCTAGGTCTTTGGGTCCTGGCTCCTTCGCTTTGGGAGCTGTTGCTGCAGTTGGGCATGTTGGCCGGAGAGTGCTTCTCGGGCCGCGAACTGCAACCTTGCAGGAATCTCCCAGGTTCCCGGCCCAACGAAAGCCCCCAGACCCAAATGGAGAGGGGCTGCTTGGGGGCCCCCTGGGGGCCCTTCAGGCCAGCTAGGTCTTTGGGTCCTGGCTCCTTCGCTTTGGGAGCTGTTGCTGCAGTTGGGCATGTTGGGCGGAGAGTGCTTCTCGGGCCGCGAACTGCAACCTTGCAGGTGCCTCCCAGGTTCCCGGCCCAACGAAAGCCCCCAGACCCAAATTGAGAGGGGCTGCTTGGGGGCCCCCTGGGGGCCCTTCAGGCCAGCTAGGTCTTTGTGTCCTGGCTCATTCGGTTTGGGAGCTGTTGCTGCAGTTGGGCATGTTGGCCGGAGAGTGCTTCTCGGGCCTCGAACTGCAACCTTGCTGGAATCTCCCAGGTTCCCGGCCCAACAAAAGCCCCCAGACCCAAATGGAGAGGGGCTGCTTGGGGGCCCCCTGGGGGCCCTTCAGGCCAGCTAGGTCTTTGGGTCCTGGCTCCTTCGGTTTGGGAGCTGTTGCTGCAGTTGGGCATGTTGGCCGGAGAGTGCTTCTCGGGCCTCGAACTGCAACCTTGCAGGAATCTCCCAGGTTCCCGGCCCAACGAAAGCCCCCAGACCCAAATTGAGAGGGGCTGCTTGGTGGCCCCCTGGGTGCCCTTTAGGCCAGCTAGGTCTTTGTGTCCTTGCTCCTTCGGTTTGGGAGCTGTTGCTGGATATTGGGCATGTTGGCCGGAGAGTGCTTCTCGGGCCGCGAACTGCAACCTTGCAGGTACCTCCCAGGTTCCCAGCCCAACGAAAGCCCCCAGACCCAAATGGAGAGGGGCTGCTTGGGGGCCCCCTGGGGGCCCTTCAGGCCAGCTAGGTCTTTGGGTCCTGGCTCCTTCGCTTTGGGAGCTGTTGCTGCAGTTGGGCATGTTGGCCGGAGAGTGCTTCTCGGGCCGCGAACTGCAACCTTGCAGGAATCTCCCAGGTTCCCGGCCCAACGAAAGCCCCCAGACCCAAATGGAGAGGGGCTGCTTGGGGGCCCCCTGGGGGCCCTTCAGGCCAGCTTGGTCTTTGGGTCCTGGCTCATTCGGTTTGGGAGCTGTTGCTGACGTTGGGCATGTTGGCCGGAGAGTGCTTCTCGGGCCTCGAACTGCAACCTTGCAGGAATCTCCCAGGTTCCCGGCCCAACGAAAGCCCCCAGACCCAAATGGAGAGGGGCTGCTTGGGGGCCCCCTGGGGGCCCTTCAGGCCAGCTAGGTCTTTGGGTCCTGGCTCCTTCGCTTTGGGAGCTGTTGCTGACGTTGGGCATGTTGGCCGGAGAGTGCTTCTCCGGCCGCGAACTGCAACCTTGCAGGTACCTCCCAGGTTCCCGGCCCAACTAAAGCCCCCAGACCCAAATGGAGAGGAGCTCCTTGGGCGCCCCCTGGGGGCCCTTCAGGCCAGCTAGGTCTTTGGGTCCTGGCTCCTTCGGTTTGGGAGCTGTTGCTGCAGTTGAGCATGTTGGCCGGAGAGTGCTTCTCGGGCCGCGAACTGCAACCTTGCAGGATTCTCCCAGGTTCCATGCCCAACGAAAGCCCCCAGACCCAAATTGAGAGGGGCTGCTTGGGGGCCCCCTGGGGGCCCTTCAGGCCAGCTAGGTCTTTGGGTCCTGGCTCCTTCGCTTTGGGAGCTGTTGCTGCAGTTGGGCATGTTGGCCGGAGAGTGCTTCTCGGGCCGCGAACTGCAACCTTGCAGGAATCTCCCAGGTTCCCGGCCCAACGAAAGCCCCCAGACCCAAATGGAGAGGGGCTGCTTGGGGGCCCCCTGGGGGCCCTTCAGGCCAGCTAGGTCTTTGGGTCCTGGCTCCTTCGGTTTGGGAGCTATTGCTGCAGTTGAGCATGTTGGCCGGAGAGTGCTTCTCGGGCCGCGAACTGTAATCTTGCAGGTACCTCTCAGGTATCCATGCCCAACGAAAGCCCCCAGACCCAAATTGAGAGGGGCTGCTTGGTGGCCCCCTGGTGGCCCTTTAGGCCAGCTAGGTCTTTGTGTCCTTGCTCCTTCGCTTTGGGAGCTGTTGCTGGATATTGGGCATGTTGGCCGGAGAGTGCTTCTCGGGCCGCGAACTGCAACCTTGCAGGTACCTCCCAGGTTCCCAGCCCAACGAAAGCCCCCAGACCCAAATGGAGAGGGGCTGCTTGGGGGCCCCCTGGGGGCCCTTCAGGCCAGCTAGGTCTTTGGGTCCTGGCTCCTTCGCTTTGGGAGCTGTTGCTGCAGTTGGGCATGTTGGCCGGAGAGTGCTTCTTGGGCCGCGAACTGCAACCTTGAAGGAATCTCCCAGGTTCCCGGCCCAACGAAAGCCCCCAGACCCAAATGGAGAGGGGCTGCTTGGGGGCCCCCTGTGGGCCCTTCAGGCCAGCTAGGTCTTTGGGTCCTGGCTCCTTCGCTTTGGGAGCTGTTGCTGCAGTTGGGCATGTTGGCCGGAGAGTGCTTCTCGGGCCTCGAACTGCAACCTTGCAGGAATCTCACAGGTTCCCGGCCCAACGAAAGCCCCCAGACCCAAATGGAGAGGGGCTGCTTGGGGGCCCCCTGGGGGCCCTTCAGGCCAGCTAGGTCTTTGGGTCCTGGCTCCTTCGCTTTGGGAGCTGTTGCTGACGTTGGGCATGTTGGCCGGAGAGTGCTTCTCCGGCCGCGAACTGCAACGTTGCAGGTACCTCCCAGGTTCCCGGCCCAACGAAAGCCCCCAGACCCAAATTGAGAGGAGCTCCTTGGGGGCCCCCTGGGGGCCCTTCAGGCCAGCTAGGTCTTTGGGTCCTGGCTCCTTCGGTTTGGGAGCTGTTGCTGCAGTTGAGCATGTTGGCCGGAGAGTGCTTCTCGGGCCGCGAACTGCAACCTTGCAGGAATCTCCCAGGTTCCCGGCCCAACGAAAGCCCCCAGACCCAAATTGAGAGGGGCTGCTTGGGGGCCCCCTGGGGGCCCTTCAGGCCAGCTAGGTCTTTGGGTCCTGGCTCCTTCGCTTTGGGAGCTGTTGCTGCAGTTGGGCATGTTGGCCGGAGAGTGCTTCTCGGGCCGCGAACTGCAACCTTGCAGGATTCTCCCAGGTTCCCGGCCCAACGAAAGCCCCCAGACCCAAATGGAGAGGGGCTGCTTGGGGGCCCCCTGGGGGCCCTTCAGGCCAGCTAGGTCTTTGGGTCCTGGCTCCTTCGGTTTGGGAGCTGTTGCTGCAGTTGGGCATGTTGGCCGGAGAGTGCTTCTCGGGCCGCGAACTGCAACCTTGCAGGTACCTCCCAGGTTCCCGGCCCAACGAAAGCCCCCAGACCCAAATGGAGAGGGGCTGCTTGGGGGCCCCCTGGGGGCCCTTCAGGCCAGCTAGGTCTTTGGGTCCTGGCTCCTTCGCTTTGGGAGCTGTTGCTGCAGTTGGGCATGTTGGCCGGAGAGTGCTTCTCGGGCCGCGAAATGTAACTTGCAGGTACCTCTCAGGTATACATGACCAACGAAAGCCCCCAGACCCAAATGGAGAGGGGCTGCTTGGTGGCCTTCTGGGGGCCCTTCAGGCCAGCTAGGTCTTTGGGTCCTGGCTCCTTCGGTTTGGGAGCTGTTGCTGGATATTGGGCATGTTGGCCGGAGAGTGCTTC
Source organism: Gallinula chloropus (assembly GCF_964237585.1). Lineage (NCBI taxonomy): Eukaryota > Metazoa > Chordata > Aves > Gruiformes > Rallidae > Gallinula > Gallinula chloropus. Next base: position 15,921 of record NW_028168740.1, read on the forward strand.
TCGGGCCGCGAACTGCAACCTTGCAGGAATCTCCCAGGTTCCCGGCCCAACGAAAGCCCCCAGACCCAAATTAAGAGGGGCTGCTTGGGGGCCCCCTGGGGGCCCTTCAGGCCAGCTAGGTCTTTGGGTCCTGGCTCCTTCGCTTTGGGAGCTGTTGCTGCAGTTGGGCATGTTGGCCGGAGAGTGCTTCTCGGGCCGCGAACTGCAACCTTGCAGGAATCTCCCAGGTTCCCGGCCCAACGAAAGCCCCCAGACCCAAATGGAGAGGGGCTGCTTGGGGGCCCCCTGGGGGCCCTTCAGGCCAGCTAGGTCTTTGGGTCCTGGCTCCTTCGCTTTGGGAGCTGTTGCTGCAGTTGGGCATGTTGGCCGGAGAGTGCTTCTCCGGCCGCGAACTGCAACCTTGCAGGAATCTCCCAGGTTCCCGGCCCAACGAAAGCCCCCAGACCCAAATGGAGAGGGGCTGCTTGGGGTCCCCCTGGGGGCCCTTCAGGCCAGCTAGGTCTTTGGGTCCTGGCTCCTTCGCTTTGGGAGCTGTTGCTGCAGTTGGGCATGTTGGCCGGAGAGTGCTTCTCGGGCCGCGAACTGCAACCTTGCAGGAATCTCCCAGGTTCCCGGCCCAACGAAAGCCCCCAGACCCAAATGGAGAGGGGCTGCTTGGGGGCCCCCTGGGGGCCCTTCAGGCCAGCTAGGTCTTTGGGTCCTGGCTCCTTCGCTTTGGGAGCTGTTGCTGCAGTTGGGCATGTTGGGCGGAGAGTGCTTCTCGGGCCGCGAACTGCAACCTTGCAGGTGCCTCCCAGGTTCCCGGCCCAACGAAAGCCCCCAGACCCAAATTGAGAGGGGCTGCTTGGGGGCCCCCTGGGGGCCCTTCAGGCCAGCTAGGTCTTTGTGTCCTGGCTCCTTCGGTTTGGGAGCTGTTGCTGCAGTTGGGCATGTTGGCCGGAGAGTGCTTCTCGGGCCTCGAACTGCAACCTTGCTGGAATCTCCCAGGTTCCCGGCCCAACAAAAGCCCCCAGACCCAAATGGAGAGGGGCTGCTTGGGGGCCCCCTGGGGGCCCTTCAGGCCAGCTAGGTCTTTGGGTCCTGGCTCCTTCGGTTTGGGAGCTGTTGCTGCAGTTGGGCATGTTGGCCGGAGAGTGCTTCTCGGGCCTCGAACTGCAACCTTGCAGGAATCTCCCAGGTTCCCGGCCCAACGAAAGCCCCCAGACCCAAATTGAGAGGGGCTGCTTGGTGGCCCCCTGGGGGCCCTTTAGGCCAGCTAGGTCTTTGTGTCCTTGCTCCTTCGGTTTGGGAGCTGTTGCTGGATATTGGGCATGTTGGCCGGAGAGTGCTTCTCGGGCCGCGAACTGCAACCTTGCAGGTACCTCCCAGGTTCCCAGCCCAACGAAAGCCCCCAGACCCAAATGGAGAGGGGCTGCTTGGGGGCCCCCTGGGGGCCCTTCAGGCCAGCTAGGTCTTTGGGTCCTGGCTCCTTCGCTTTGGGAGCTGTTGCTGCAGTTGGGCATGTTGGCCGGAGAGTGCTTCTCGGGCCGCGAACTGCAACCTTGCAGGAATCTCCCAGGTTCCCGGCCCAACGAAAGCCCCCAGACCCAAATGGAGAGGGGCTGCTTGGGGGCCCCCTGGGGGCCCTTCAGGCCAGCTTGGTCTTTGGGTCCTGGCTCCTTCGCTTTGGGAGCTGTTGCTGACGTTGGGCATGTTGGCCGGAGAGTGCTTCTCGGGCCTCGAACTGCAACCTTGCAGGAATCTCCCAGGTTCCCGGCCCAACGAAAGCCCCCAGACCCAAATGGAGAGGGGCTGCTTGGGGGCCCCCTGGGGGCCCTTCAGGCCAGCTAGGTCTTTGGGTCCTGGCTCCTTCGCTTTGGGAGCTGTTGCTGACGTTGGGCATGTTGGCCGGAGAGTGCTTCTCCGGCCGCGAACTGCAACGTTGCAGGTACCTCCCAGGTTCCCGGCCCAACTAAAGCCCCCAGACCCAAATGGAGAGGAGCTCCTTGGGCGCCCCCTGGGGGCCCTTCAGGCCAGCTAGGTCTTTGGGTCCTGGCTCCTTCGGTTTGGGAGCTGTTGCTGCAGTTGAGCATGTTGGCCGGAGAGTGCTTCTCGGGCCGCGAACTGCAACCTTGCAGGATTCTCCCAGGTTCCATGCCCAACGAAAGCCCCCAGACCCAAATTGAGAGGGGCTGCTTGGGGGCCCCCTGGGGGCCCTTCAGGCCAGCTAGGTCTTTGGGTCCTGGCTCCTTCGCTTTGGGAGCTGTTGCTGCAGTTGGGCATGTTGGCCGGAGAGTGCTTCTCGGGCCGCGAACTGCAACCTTGCAGGAATCTCCCAGGTTCCCGGCCCAACGAAAGCCCCCAGACCCAAATGGAGAGGGGCTGCTTGGGGCCCCCCTGGGGGCCCTTCAGGCCAGCTAGGTCTTTGGGTCCTGGCTCCTTCGGTTTGGGAGCTGTTGCTGCAGTTGGGCATGTTGGCCGGAGAGTGCTTCTCGGGCCGCGAACTGCAACCTTGCAGGTACCTCCCAGGTTCCCGGCCCAACGAAAACCCCCAGACCCAAATGGAGAGGGGCTGCTTGGGGGCCCCCTGTGGGCCCTTCAGGCCAGCTAGGTCTTTGGGTCCTGGCTCCTTCGGTTTGGGAGCTGTTGCTGCAGTTGGGCATGTTGGCCGGATAGTGCTTCTCGGGCCGCGAACTGTAACTTGCAGGTACCTCTCAGGTATACATGACCAACGAAAGCCCCAAGACCCAAATGGAGAGGGGCTGCTTGGGGGCCCCCTGGGGGCCCTTCAGGCCAGCTAGGTCTTTGGGTCCTGGCTCCTTCGCTTTGGGAGCTGTTGCTGGATATTGGGCATGTTGGCCGGAGAGTGCTTCTCGGGCCGCGAACTGCAACCTTGCAGGAATCTCCCAGGTTCCCGGCCCAACGAAAGCCCCCAGACCCAAATGGAGAGGGGCTGCTTCGGGGCCCCCTGGGGGCACTTCAGGCCAGCTAGGTCTTTGGGTCCTGGCTCCTTCGCTTTGGGAGCTGTTGCTGCAGTTGGGCATGTTGGCCGGAGAGTGCTTCTCGGGCCGCGTACTGCATCCTTGAAGGAATCTCCCAGGTTCCCGGCCCAACGAAAGCCCCCAGACCCAAATTGAGAGGGGCTGCTTGGGGGCCCCCTGGGGGCCCTTCAGGCCAGCTAGGTCTTTGGGTCCTGGCTCCTTCGCTTTGGGAGCTGTTGCTGCAGTTGGGCATGTTGGCCGGAGAGTGCTTCTCGGGCCGCGAACTGCAACCTTGCAGGAATCTCCCAGGTTCCCGGCCCAACGAAAGCCCCCAGACCCAAATGGAGAGGGGCTGCTTGGGGGCCCCCTGGGGGCCCTTCAGGCCAGCTAGGTCTTTGGGTCCTGGCTCCTTCGCTTTGGGAGCTGTTGCTGCAGTTGGGCATGTTGGGCGGAGAGTGCTTCTCGGGCCGCGAACTGCAACCTTGCAGGATTCTCCCAGGTTCCATGCCCAACGAAAGCCCCCAGACCCAAATGGAGAGGGGCTGCTTGGGGGCCCCCTGGGGGCCCTTCAGGCCAGCTAGGTCTTTGGGTCCTGGCTCCTTCGCTTTGGGAGCTGTTGCTGCAGTTGGGCATGTTGGGCGGAGAGTGCTTCTCAGGCCGTGAACTGCAACCTTGCAGGTACCTCCCAGGTTCCCGGCCCAACGAAAGCCCCCAGACCCAAATTGAGAGGGGCTGCTTGGGGGCCCCCTGGGGGCCCTTCAGGCCAGCTAGGTCTTTGGGTCCTGGCTCCTTCGCTTTGGGAGCTGTTGCTGCAGTTGGGCATGTTGGCCGGAGAGTGCTTCTCGGGCCGCGAACTGCAACCTTGCAGGTACCTCCCAGGTTCCCGGCCCAACGAAAACCCCCAGACCCAAATTGAGAGGGGCTGCTTGGGGGCCCCCTGGGGGCCCTTCAGGCCAGCTAGGTCTTTGGGTCCTGGCTCCTTCGCTTTGGGAGCTGTTGCTGCAGTTGGGCATGTTGGCCGGAGAGTGCTTCTCCGGCCGCGAACTGCAACCTTGCAGGAATCTCCCAGGTTCCCGGCCCAACGAAAGCCCCCAGACCCAAATTGAGAGGTGCTGCTTGGAGGCCCCCTGGGGGCCCTTCAGGCCAGCTAGGTCTTTGGGTCCTGGCTCCTTCGCTTTGGGAGCTGTTGCTGCAGTTGTGCATGTTGGCCGGAGAGTGCTTCTCGGGTCGCGAACTGCAACCTTGCATGAATCTCCCAGGTTCCCCGCCCAACGAAAGCCCCCAGACCCACATGGAGAGGGGCGGCTTGGGGACCCCCTGGGGGCACTTCAGGCCAGCTAGGTCTTTGGGTCCTGGCTCCTTCGGTTTGGGAGCTGTTGCTGCAGTTGGGCATGTTGGCCGGAGAGTGCTTCTCGGGCCGCGAACTGTAACCTTGCAGGTACCTCTCAGGTATACATGCCCAACGAAAGCCCCCAGACCCAAATTGAGAGGGGCTGCTTGGGGGCCCCCTGGGGGCCCTTCAGGCCAGCTAGGTCTTTGGGTCCTGGCTCCTTCGGTTTGGGAGCTGTTGCTGCAGTTGGGCATGTTGGCCGGAGAGTGCTTCTCGGGCCGCGAACTGCAACCTTGCAGGAATCTCCCAGGTTCCCGGCCCACGAAAGCCCCCAGACACAAATTGAGAGGGGCTGCTTGGGGGCCCCCTGGGGGCCCTTCAGGCCAGCTAGGTCTTTGGGTCCTGGCTCCTTCGCTTTGGGAGCTGTTGCTGCAGTTGGGCATGTTGGCCGGAGAGTGCTTCTCGGGCCGCGAACTGCAACCTTGCAGGTACCTCCCAGGTTCCCGGCCCAACGAAAGCCCCCAGAACCAAATTGAGAGGTGCTGCTTGGAGGCCCCCTGGGGGCCCTTCAGGCCAGCTAGGTCTTTGGGTCCTGGCTCCTTCGGTTTGGGAGCTGTTGCTGCAGTTGGGCATGTTGGCCGGAGAGTGCTTCTCGGGCCGTGAACTGCAACCTTGCAGGATTCTCCCAGGTTCCCGGCCCAACGAAAGCCCCCAGACCCAAATGGAGAGGGGCTGCTTGGGGGCCCCCTGGGGGCACTTCAGGCCAGCTAGGTCTTTGTGTCCTGGCTCCTTCGCTTTGGGAGCTGTTGCTGCAGTTGGGCATGTTGGGCGGAGAGTGCTTCTCGGGCCGCGAACTGTAACTTGCAGGTACCTCTCAGGTATACATGACCAACGAAAGCCCCCAGACCCAAATGGAGAGGGGCTGCTTGGGGGCCCCCTGGGGGCCCTTCAGGCCAGCTAGGTCTTTGGGTCCTGGCTCCTTCGGTTTGGGAGCTGTTGCTGGATATTGGGCATGTTGGCCGGAGAGTGCTTCTCGGGCCTCGAACTGCAACCTTGAAGGAATCTCCCAGGTTCCCGGCCCAACGAAAGCCCCCAGACCCAAATGGAGAGGGGCTGCTTGGGGGCCCCCTGGGGGCCCTTCAGACCAGCTAGGTCTTTGGGTCCTGGCTCCTTCGCTTTGGGAGCTGTTGCTGCAGTTGGGCATGTTGGCCGGAGAGTGCTTCTCGGGCCGCGAACTGCAACCTTGCAGGAATCTCCCAGGTTCCCGGCCCAACGAAAGCCCCCAGACCCAAATGGAGAGGGGCTGCTTGGGGTCCCCCTGGGGGCCCTTCAGGCCAGCTAGGTCTTTGGGTCCTGGCTCCTTCGCTTTGGGAGCTGTTGCTGCAGTTGGGCATGTTGGCCGGAGAGTGCTTCTCGGGCCGCGAACTGCAACCTTGCAGGAATCTCCCAGGTTCCCGGCCCAACGAAAGCCCCCAGACCCAAATGGAGAGGGGCTGCTTGGGGGCCCCCTGGGGGCCCTTCAGGCCAGCTAGGTCTTTGGGTCCTGGCTCCTTCGCTTTGGGAGCTGTTGCTGCAGTTGGGCATGTTGGCCGGAGAGTGCTTCTCGGGCCGCGTACTGCATCCTTGAAGGAATCTCCCAGGTTCCCGGCCCAACGAAAGCCCCCAGACCCAAATTGAGAGGGGCTGCTTGGGGGCCCCCTGGGGGCCCTTCAGGCCAGCTAGGTCTTTGGGTCCTGGCTCCTTCGGTTTGGGAGCTGTTGCTGCAGTTGGGCATGTTGGCCGGAGAGTGCTTCTCCGGCCGCGAACTGCAACCTTGCAGGAATCTCCCAGGTTCCCGGCCCAACGAAAGCCCCCAGACCCAAATGGAGAGGGGCTGCTTGGGGGCCCCCTGGGGGCCCTTCAGGCCAGCTAGGTCTTTGGGTCCTGGCTCCTTCGCTTTGGGAGCTGTTGCTGCAGTTGGGCATGTTGGCCGGAGAGTGCTTCTCGGGCCGCGAACTGCAACCTTGCAGGAATCTCCCAGGTTCCCGGCCCAACGAAAGCCCCCAGACCCAAATGGAGAGGGGCTGCTTGGGGGCCCCCTGGGGGCCCTTCAGGCCAGCTAGGTCTTTGGGTCCTGGCTCCTTCGCTTTGGGAGCTGTTGCTGCAGTTGGGCATGTTGGGCGGAGAGTGCTTCTCGGGCCACGAACTGCAACCTTGCAGGTACCTCCCAGGTTCCCGGCCCAACGAAAGCCCCCAGACCCAAATTGAGAGGGGCTGCTTGGGGCCCCCCTGGGGGCCCTTCAGGCCAGCTAGGTCTTTGGGTCCTGGCTCCTTCGCTTTGGGAGCTGTTGCTGCAGTTGGGCATGTTGGCCGGAGAGTGCTTCTCGGGCCGCGAACTGCAACCTTGCAGGTACCTCCCAGGTTCCCGGCCCAACGAAAACCCCCAGACCCAAATGGAGAGGGGCTGCTTGGGGGCCCCCTGGGGGCCCTTCAGGCCAGCTAGGTCTTTGGGTCCTGGCTCCTTCGCTTTGGGAGCTGTTGCTGCAGTTGGGCATGTTGGCCGGAGAGTGCTTCTCCGGCCGCGAACTGCAACCTTGCAGGAATCTCCCAGGTTCCCGGCCCAACGAAAGCCCCCAGACCCAAATTGAGAGGTGCTGCTTGGGGGCCCCCTGGGGGCCCTTCAGGCCAGCTAGGTCTTTGGGTCCTGGCTCCTTCGCTTTGGGAGCTCTTGCTGCAGTTGTGCATGTTGGCCGGAGAGTGCTTCTCGGGCCGCGAACTGCAACCTTGCATGAATCTCCCAGGTTCCCGGCCCAACGAAAGCCCCCAGACCCACATGGAGAGGGGCGGCTTGGGGACCCCCTGGGGGCACTTCAGGCCAGCTAGGTCTTTGGGTCCTGGCTCCTTCGCTTTGGGAGCTGTTGCTGCAGTTGGGCATGTTGGCCGGAGAGTGCTTCTCGGGCCGCGAACTGTAACCTTGCAGGTACCTCTCAGGTATACATGCCCAACGAAAGCCCCCAGACCCAAATTGAGAGGGGCTGCTTGGGGGCCCCCTGGGGGCCCTTCAGGCCAGCTAGGTCTTTGGGTCCTGGCTCCTTCGCTTTGGGAGCTGTTGCTGCAGTTGGGCATGTTGGGCGGAGAGTGCTTCTCGAGCCGCGAACTGCAACCTTGCAGGTACCTCCCAGGTTCCCGGCCCAACGAAAGCCCCCAGACCCAAATGGAGAGGGGCTGCTTGGGGGCCCCCTGGGGGCCCTTCAGGCCAGCTAGGTCTTTGGGTCCTGGCTCCTTCGCTTTGGGAGCTGTTGCTGCAGTTGGGCATGTTGGCCGGAGAGTGCTTCTCCGGCCGCGAACTGCAACCTTGCAGGTACCTCCCAGGTTCCCGGCCCAACGAAAGCCCCCAGACCCAAATGGAGAGGAGCTCCTTGGGGGCCCCCTGGGGGCCCTTCAGGCCAGCTAGGTCTTTGGGTCCTGGCTCCTTCGCTTTGGGAGCTGTTGCTGCAGTTGGGCATGTTGGCCGGAGAGTGCTTCTCGGGCCGTGTACTGCAACCTTGCAGGAATCTCCCAGGTTCCCGGCCCACGAAAGCCCCCAGACCCAAATTGAGAGGGGCTGCTTGGGGGCCCCCTGGGGGCCCTTCAGGCCAGCTAGGTCTTTGGGTCCTGGCTCCTTCGCTTTGGGAGCTGTTGCTGCAGTTGGGCATGTTGGCCGGAGAGTGCTTCTCGGGCCGCGAACTGCAACCTTGCATGAATCTCCCAGGTTCCCGGCCCAACGAAAGCCCCCAGACCCAAATTGAGAGGTGCTGCTTGGGGGCCCCATGGGGGCCCTTCAGGCCAGCTAGGTCTTTGGGTCCTGGCTCCTTCGGTTTGGGAGCTGTTGCTGCAGTTGGGCATGTTGGCCGGAGAGTGCTTCTCGGGCCGCGAACTGCAACCTTGCAGGAATCTCCCAGGTTCCCCGCCCAACGAAAGCCCCCAGACCCACATGGAGAGGGGCGGCTTGGGGACCCCCTGGGGGCCCTTCAGGCCAGCTAGGTCTTTGGGTCCTGGCTCCTTCGGTTTGGGAGCTGTTGCTGCAGTTGGGCATGTTGGGCGGAGAGTGCTTCTCGAGACGCGAACTGCAACCTTGCAGGTACCTCCCAGGTTCCCGGCCCAACGAAAGCCCCCAGACCCAAATTGAGAGGGGCTGCTTGGGGGCCCCCTGGGGGCACTTCAGGCCAGCTAGGTCTTTGGGTCCTGGCTCATTCGGTTTGGGAGCTGTTGCTGACGTTGGGCATGTTGGCCGGAGAGTGCTTCTCGGGCCTCGAACTGCAACCTTGCAGGAATCTCCCAGGTTCCCGGCCCAACGAAAGCCCCCAGACCCAAATTGAGAGGGGCTGCTTGGGGGCCCCCTGGGGGCCCTTCAGGCCAGCTAGGTCTTTGGGTCCTGGCTCCTTCGCTTTGGGAGCTGTTGCTGCAGTTGGGCATGTTGGCCGGAGAGTGCTTCTCCGGCCGCGAACTGCAACGTTGCAGGTACCTCCCAGGTTCCCGGCCCAACGAAAGCCCCCAGACCCAAATGGAGAGGAGCTCCTTGGGGGCCCCCTGGGGGCCCTTCAGGCCAGCTAGGTCTTTGGGTCCTGGCTCCTTCGGTTTGGGAGCTGTTGCTGCAGTTGAGCATGTTGGCCGGAGAGTGCTTCTCGGGCCTCGAACTGCAACCTTGCAGGATTCTCCCAGGTTCCCGGCCCAACGAAAGCCCCCAGACCCAAATGGAGAGGGGCTGCTTGGGGGCCCCCTGGGGGCCCTTCAGGCCAGCTAGGTCTTTGGGTCCTGGCTCCTTCGCTTTGGGAGCTGTTGCTGCAGTTGGGCATGTTGGCCGGAGAGTGCTTCTCGGGCCGCGAACTGTAACCTTGCAGGTACCTCTCAGGTATACATGACCAATGAAACCCCCCAGACCCAAATGGAGAGGGGCTGCTTGGTGGCCTTCTGGGGGCCCTTCAGGCCAGCTAGGTCTTTGGGTCCTGGCTCCTTCGGTTTGGGAGCTGTTGCTGGATATTTGGCATGTTGGCCGGAGAGTGCTTCTCGGGCCGCGAACTGCAACCTTGAAGGAATCTCCCAGGTTCCCGGCCCAACGAAAGCCCCCAGACCCAAATGGAGAGGGGCTGCTTGGGGGCCCCCTGGGGGCCCTTCAGGCCAGCTAGGTCTTTGGGTCCTGGCTCCTTCGCTTTGGGAGCTGTTGCTGCAGTTGGGCATGTTGGGCGGAGAGTGCTTCTCGGGCCGCGAACTGCAACCTTGCAGGAATCTCCCAGGTTCCCGGCCCAACGAAAGCACCCAGACCCAAATTGAGAGGGGCTGCTTGGGGGCCCCCTGGGGGCCCTTCAGGCCAGCTAGGTCTTTGGGTCCTGGCTCCTTCAGTTTGGGAGCTGTTGCTGCAGTTGGGCATGTTGGCCGGAGAGTGCTTCTCGGGCCGCGAACTGCAACCTTGCAGGAATCTCCCAGGTTCCCGGCCCAACGAAAGCCCCCAGACCCAAATGGAGAGGGGCTGCTTGGGGTCCCCCTGGGGGCCCTTCAGGCCAGCTAGGTCTTTGGGTCCTGGCTCCTTCGCTTTGGGAGCTGTTGCTGCAGTTGGGCATGTTGGCCGGAGAGTGCTTCTCGGGCCGCGAAATGCAACCTTGCAGGAATCTCCCAGGTTCCCGGCCCAACGAAAGCCCCCAGACCCAAATGGAGAGGGGCTGCTTGGCGGCCCCCTGGGGGCCCTTCAGGCCAGCTAGGTCTTTGGGTCCTGGCTCCTTCGCTTTGGGAGCTGTTGCTGCAGTTGGGCATGTTGGCCGGAGAGTGCTTCTCGAGCCGCGAACTGCAACCTTGCAGGTACCTCCCAGGTTCCAGGCCCAACGAAAGCCCCCAGACCCAAATTGAGAGGGGCTGCTTGGGGGCCCCCTGTGGGCCCTTCAGGCCAGCTAGGTCTTTGGGTCCTGGCTCCTTCGCTTTGGGAGCTGTTGCTGCAGTTGGGCATGTTGGCCGGAGAGTGTTTCTCGGGCCGCGAACTGTAACTTGCAGGTACCTCTCAGGTATACATGACCAACGAAAGCCCCCAGACCCAAATTGAGAGGGGCTGCTTGGGGCCCCTCTGGGGGCCCTTCAGTCCAGCTAGGTCTTTGGGCCCTGGCTCCTTCGGTTTGGGAGCTGTTCCTGCAGTTGGGCATGTTGGCCGGAGAGTGCTTCTCGGGCCGCGAACTGCAACCTTGCAGGAATCTCCCAGGTTCCCGGCCCAACGAAAGCCCCCAGACCCAAATTGAGAGGGGCTGCTTGGGGTCCCCCTGGGGGCCCTTCAGGCCAGCTAGGTCTTTGGGTCCTGGCTCCTTCGCTTTGGGAGCTGTTGCTGCAGTTGGGCATGTTGGCCGGAGAGTGCTTCTCGGGCCGCGAACTGCAACCTTGCAGGAATCTCCCAGGTTCCCGGCCCAACTAAAGCCCCCAGACCCAAATGAAGAGGGGCTGCTTGGGGGCCCCCTGGGGGCCCTTCAGGCCAGCTAGGTCTTTGGGTCCTGGCTCCTTCGCTTTGGGAGCTGTTGCTGCAGTTGGGCATGTTGGCCGGAGAGTGCTTCACGGGCCGCGTACTGCATCCTTGAAGGAATCTCCCAGGTTCCCGGCCCAACGAAAGCCCCCAGACCCAAATTGAGAGGGGCTGCTTGGGGGCCCCCTGGGGGCCCTTCAGGCCAGCTAGGTCTTTGGGTCCTGGCTCCTTCGGTTTGGGAGCTGTTGCTGCAGTTGGGCATGTTGGCCGGAGAGTGCTTCTCCGGCCGCGAACTGCAACCTTGCAGGAATCTCCCAGGTTCCCGGCCCAACGAAAGCCCCCAGACCCAAATGGAGAGGGGCTGCTTGGGGGCCCCCTGGGGGCCCTTCAGGCCAGCTAGGTCTTTGGGTCCTGGCTCCTTCGCTTTGGGAGCTGTTGCTGCAGTTGGGCATGTTGGCCGGAGAGTGCTTCTCGGGCCGCGAACTGCAACCTTGCAGGAATCTCCCAGGTTCCCGGCCCAACGAAAGCCCCCAGACCCAAATGGAGAGGGGCTGCTTGGGGGCCCCCTGGGGGCCCTTCAGGCCAGCTAGGTCTTTGGGTCCTGGCTCCTTCGCTTTGGGAGCTGTTGCTGCAGTTGGGCATGTTGGGCGGAGAGTGCTTCTCGGGCCGCGAACTGCAACCTTGCAGGTACCTCCCAGGTTCCCGGCCCAACGAAAGCCCCCAGACCCAAATTGAGAGGGGCTGCTTGGGGCCCCCCTGGGGGCCCTTCAGGCCAGCTAGGTCTTTGGGTCCTGGCTCCTTCGCTTTGGGAGCTGTTGCTGCAGTTGGGCATGTTGGCCGGAGAGTGCTTCTCGGGCCGCGAACTGCAACCTTGCAGGTACCTCCCAGGTTCCCGGCCCAACGAAAACCCCCAGACCCAAATGGAGAGGGGCTGCTTGGGGGCCCCCTGGGGGCCCTTCAGGCCAGCTAGGTCTTTGGGTCCTGGCTCCTTCGCTTTGGGAGCTGTTGCTGCAGTTGGGCATGTTGGCCGGAGAGTGCTTCTCCGGCCGCGAACTGCAACCTTGCAGGAATCTCCCAGGTTCCCGGCCCAACGAAAGCCCCCAGACCCAAATTGAGAGGTGCTGCTTGGGGGCCCCCTGGGGGCCCTTCAGGCCAGCTAGGTCTTTGGGTCCTGGCTCCTTCGCTTTGGGAGCTGTTGCTGCAGTTGGGCATGTTGGCCGGAGAGTGCTTCTCGGGCCGCGAACTGTAACCTTGCATGAATCTCCCAGGTTCCCCGCCCAATGAAAGCCCCCAGACCCACATGGAGAGGGGCGGCTTGGGGACCCCCTGGGGGCCCTTCAGGCCAGCTAGGTCTTTGGGTCCTGGCTCCTTCGCTTTGGGAGCTGTTGCTGCAGTTGGGCATGTTGGCCGGAGAGTGCTTCTCAGGCCGCGAACTGTAACCTTGCAGGTACCTCTCAGGTATACATGCCCAACGAAAGCCCCCAGACCCAAATTGAGAGGGGCTGCTTGGGGGCCCCCTGGGGGCCCTTCAGGCCACCTAGCTCTTTGGGTCCTGGCTCCTTCGCTTTGGGAGCTGTTGCTGCAGTTGGGCATGTTGGCCGGAGAGTGCTTCTCGAGCCGCGAACTGCAACCTTGCAGGTACCTCCCAGGTTCCCGGCCCAACGAAAGCCCCCAGACCCAAATTGAGAGGGGCTGCTTGGGGGCCCCCTGGGGGCCCTTCAGGCCAGCTAGGTCTTTGGGTCCTGGCTCCTTCGCTTTGGGAGCTGTTGCTGCAGTTGGGCATGTTGGCCGGAGAGTGCTTCTCCGGCCGCGAACTGCAACCTTGCAGGTACCTCCCAGGCTCCCGGCCCAACGAAAGCCCCCAGACCCAAATGGAGAGGAGCTCCTTGGGGGCCCCCTGGGGGCCCTTCAGGCCAGCTAGGTCTTTGGGTCCTGGCTCCTTCGGTTTGGGAGCTGTTGCTGCAGTTGGGCATGTTGGCCGGAGAGTGCTTCTCGGGCCGCGAACTGCAACCTTGCAGGATTCTCCCAGGTTCCCGGCCCAACGAAAGCCCCCAGACCCAAATTGAGAGGGGCTGCTTGGGGACCCCCTGGGGGCCCTTCAGGCCAGCTAGGTCTTTGGGTCCTGGCTCATTCGCTTTGGGAGCTGTTGCTGCAGTTGGGCATGTTGGCCGGAGAGTGCTTCTCGGGCCGCGAACTGCAACCTTGCAGGTACCTCCCAGGTTCCCGGCCCAACGAAAGCCCCCAGACCCAAATGGAGAGGGGCTGCTTGGGGGCCCCCTGGGGGCCCTTCAGGCCAGCTAGGTCTTTGGGTCCTGGCTCCTTCGCTTTGGGAGCTGTTGCTGCAGTTGAGCATGTTGGCCGGAGAGTGCTTCTCGGGCCGCGAACTGTAACTTGCAGGTACCTCTCAGGTATCCATGCCCAACGAAAGCCCCCAGACCCAAATGGAGAGGGGCTGCTTGGTGGCCCCCTGGGGGCCCTTCAGGCCAGCTAGGTCTTTGGGTCCTGGCTCCTTCGCTTTGGGAGCTGTTGCTGCAGTTGGGCATGTTGGCCGGAGAGTGCTTCTCGGGCCGCGAACTGCAACCTTGCTGGTATCTCCCAGGTTCTCATCCTAAAGAAAGCCCCCAGACCCAAATTGAGAGGGGCTGCTTGGGGGCCCCCTGGGGGCCCTTCAGGCCAGCTAGGTCTTTGGGTCCTGGCTCCTTCGCTTTGGGAGCTGTTGCTGCAGTTGGGCATGTTGGCCGGAGAGTGCTTCTCGGGCCGCGAACTGCAACCTTGCAGGATTCTCCCAGGTTCCCGGCCCAACGAAAGCCCCCAGACCCAAATGGAGAGGGGCTGCTTGGGGGCCCCCTGGGGGCCCTTCAGGCCAGCTAGGTCTTTGGGTCCTGGCTCCTTCGCTTTGGGAGCTATTGCTGCAGTTGGGCATGTTGGCCGGAGAGTGCTTCTCGGGCCGCGAACTGCAACCTTGCAGGAATCTCCCAGGTTCCCCGACCAACGAAAGCCCCCAGACCCAAATGGAGAGGGGCTGCTTGGGGACCCCCTGGGGGCACTTCAGGCCAGCTAGGTCTTTGGGTCCTGGCTCCTTCGGTTTGGGAGCTGTTGCTGCAGTTGGGCATGTTGGCCGGAGAGTGCTTCTCGGGTCGCGAACTGTAACCTTGCAGGTACCTCCCAGGTATACATGCCCAACGAAAGCCCCCAGACCCAAATGGAGAGGGGCTGCTTGGGGGCCCCGTGTGGGCCCTTCAGGCCAGCTAGGTCTTTGTGTCCTTGCTCCTTCGCTTTGGGAGCTGTTGCTGGATATTGGGCATGTTGGCCGGAGAGTGCTTCTCGGGCCGCGAACTGCAAACTTGCAGGATTCTCCCAGGTTCCCGGCCCAACGAAAGCCCCCAGACCCAAATTGAGAGGGGCTGCTTGGGGGCCCCCTGGGGGCCCTTCAGGCCAGCTAGGTCTTTGGGTCCTGGCTCCTTCGCTTTGGGAGCTGTTGCTGCAGTTGGGCATGTTGGCCGGAGAGTGCTTCTCGGGCCGCGAACTGCAACCTTGCAGGAATCTCCCAGGTTCCATGCCCAACGAAAGCCCCCAGACCCAAATTGAGAGGGGCTGCTTGGGGGCCCCCTGGGGGCCCTTCAGGCCAGCTAGGTCTTTGGGTCCTGGCTCCTTCGCTTTGGGAGCTGTTGCTGCAGTTGGGCATGTTGGCCGGAGAGTGCTTCTCGGGCCTCGAACTTTAACCTTGCAGGAATCTCCCAGGTTCCCGGCCCAACGAAAGCCCCCAGACCCAAATGGAGAGGGGCTGCTTGAGGGCCCCCTGGGGGCCCTTCAGGCCAGCTAGGTCTTTGGGTCCTGGCTCCTTCGCTTTGGGAGCTGTTGCTGCAGTTGGGCATGTTGGCCGGAGAGTGCTTCTCGGGCCGCGAACTGCAACCTTGCAGGTACCTCCCAGGTTCCCGGCCCAACGAAAACCCCCAGACCCAAATGGAGAGGGGCTGCTTGGGGGCCCCCTGGGGGCCCTTCAGGCCACCTAGCTCTTTGGGTCCTGGCTCCTTCGCTTTGGGAGCTGTTGCTGCAGTTGGGCATGTTGGGCGGAGAGTGCTTCTCGGGCCGCGATCTGTAACTTGCAGGTACCTCTCAGGTATACATGCCCAACGAAAGCCCCCAGACCCAAATGGAGAGGGGCTGCTTGGGGGCCCCCTGGGGGCCCTTCAGGCCAGCTAGGTCTTTGGGTCCTGGCTCCTTCAGTTTGGGAGCTGTTGCTGCAGTTGGGCATGTTGGCCGGAGAGTGCTTCTCGGGCCGCGAACTGCAACCTTGCAGGAATCTCCCAGGTTCCCGGCCCAACGAAAGCCCCCAGACCCAAATGGAGAGGGGCTGCTTGGGGGCCCCCTGGGGGCCCTTCAGGCCAGCTAGGTCTTTGGGTCCTGGCTCCTTCGGTTTGGGAGCTGTTGCTGCAGTTGGGCATGTTGGCCGGAGAGTGCTTCTCGGGCCTCGAACTGCAACCTTGCAGGAATCTCCCAGGTTCCCGGCCCAACGAAAGCCCCCAGACCCAAATGGAGAGGGGCTGCTTGGGGGCCCCCTGGGGGCCCTTCAGGCCAGCTAGGTCTTTGGGTCCTGGCTCCTTCGGTTTGGGAGCTGTTGCTGCAGTTGAGCATGTTGGCCGGAGAGTGCTTCTCGGGCCGCGAACTGTAACCTTGCAGGTACCTCTCAGGTATCCATGCCCAACGAAAGCCCCCAGACCCAAATTGAGAGGGGCTGCTTGGGGGCCCCCTGGGGGCCCTTCAGGCCAGCTAGGTCTTTGGGTCCTGGCTCCTTCGGTTTGGGAGCTGTTGCTGGATATTGGGCATGTTGGGCGGAGAGTGCTTCTCGGGCTGCGATCTGCAACCTTGCAGGAATCTCCCAGGTTCCCGGCCCAACGAAAGCCCCCAGACCCAAATTGAGAGGGGCTGCTTGGGGGCCCCCTGGGGGCCCTTCAGGCCAGCTAGGTCTTTGGGTCCTGGCTCATTCGCTTTGGGAGCTGTTGCTGCAGATGGGCATGTTGGGCGGAGAGTGCTTCTCGGGCCTCGAACTGTAACCTTGCAGGTACCTCCCAGGTATACATGCCCAACGAAAGCCCCCAGACCCAAATGGAGAGGAGCTCCTTGGGGGCCCCATGGGGGCCCTTCAGGCCAGCTAGGTCTTTGGGTCCTGGCTCCTTCGGTTTTGGAGTTGTTGCTGCAGTTGGGCATGTTGGCCGGAGAGTGCTTCTCGGGCCGCGAACTGCAACCTTGCAGGTACCTCCCAGGTTCCCGGCCCAACGAAAGCCCCCAGACCCAAATTGAGAGGGGCTGCTTGGGGGCCCCCTGGGGGCCCTTCAGGCCAGCTAGGTCTTTGGGTCCTGGCTCCTTCGCTTTGGGAGCTGTTGCTGCGGTTGGGCATGTTGTCCGGAGAGTGCTTCTCGGGCCGCGAACTGCAACCTTGCAGGAATCTCCCAGGTTCCCGGCCCAACGAAAGCCCCCAGACCCAAATTGAGAGGGGCTGCTTGGGGGCCCCCTGGGGGCCCTTCAGGCCAGCTAGGTCTTTGGGTCCTGGCTCCTTCGGTTTGGGAGCTGTTGCTGCAGTTGAGCATGTTGGCCGGAGAGTGCTTCTCGGGCCGCGAACTGTAACCTTGCAGGTACCTCTCAGGTATCCATGCCCAACGAAAGCCCCCAGACCCAAATTGAGAGGGGCTGCTTGGTGGCCCCCTGGGGGCCCTTCAGGCCAGCTAGGTCTTTGGGTCCTGGCTCCTTCGCTTTGGGAGCTGTTGCTGCAGTTGGGCATGTTGGCCGGAGAGTGCTTCTCGGGCCGCGAACTGCAACCTTGCATGAATCTCCCAGGTTCCCGGCCCAACGAAAGCCCCCAGACCCAAATGGAGAGGGGCTGCTTGGGGGCCCCCTGGGGGCCCTTCAGGCCAGCTAGGTCTTTGGGTCCTGGCTCCTTCGCTTTGGGAGCTGTTGCTGCAGTTGGGCATGTTGGCCGGAGAGTGCTTCTCGGGCCTCGAACTGCAACCTTGCAGGAATCTCCCAGGTTCCCGGCCCAACGAAAGCCCCCAGACCCAAATGGAGAGGGGCTGCTTGGGGGCCCCCTGGGGGCCCTTCAGGCCAGCTAGGTCTTTGGGTCCTGGCTCCTTCGGTTTGGGAGCTGTTGCTGCAGTTGGGCATGTTGGCCGGAGAGTGCTTCTCGGGCCACGAACTGTAACCTTGCAGGTACGTCTCAGGTATCCATGCCCAACGAAAGCCCCCAGACCCAAATGGAGAGGGGCTGCTTGGGGGCCCCCTGGGGGCCCTTCAGGCCAGCTAGGTCTTTGGGTCCTGGCTCCTTCGGTTTGGGAGCTGTTGCTGCAGTTGGGCATGTTGGGCGGAGAGTGCTTCTCGGGCCGCGTACTGCAACCTTGAAGGAATCTCCCAGGTTCCCGGCCCAACGAAAGCCCCCAGACCCAAATGGAGAGGGGCTGCTTGGGGGCCCCCTGGGGGCCCTTCAGGCCAGCTAGGTCTTTGGGTCCTGGCTCATTCGCTTTGGGAGCTGTTGCTGCAGTTGGGCATGTTGGCCAGAGAGTGCTTCTCGGGCCTCGAACTGCAACCTTGCAGGTACCTCTCAGGTATACATGCCCAACGAAAGCCCCCAGACCCAAATTGAGAGGGGCTACTTGGGGGCCCCCTGGGGGCCCTTCAGGCCAGCTAGGTCTTTGTGTCCTGGCTCATTCGGTTTGGGAGCTGTTGCTGCAGTTGGGCATGTTGGCCGGAGAGTGCTTCTCGGGCCTCGAACTGCAACCTTGCAGGATTCTCCCAGATTCCCGGCCCAACGAAAGCCCCCAGACCCAAATTGAGAGGGGCTGCTCTGGGCCCACCTGGGGGCCCTTCAGGCCAGCTAGGTCTTTGGGTCCTGGCTCCTTCGGTTTGGGAGCTGTTGCTGCAGTTGGGCATGTTGGCCGGAGAGTGCTTCTCGGGCCGCGAACTGCAACCTTGCAGGAATCTCCCAGGTTCCCGGCCCAACGAAAGCCCCCAGACCCAAATGGAGAGGGGCTCCTTGGGGGCCCCCTGGGGGCCCTTCAGGCCAGCTAGGTCTTTGTGTCCTGGCTCCTTCGGTTTGGGAGCTGTTGCTGCAGTTGGGCATGTTGGCCGGAGAGTGCTTCTCGGGCCGCGAACTGCAACCTTGCAGGAATCTCCCAGGTTCCCGGCCCAACGAAAGCCCCCAGACCCAAATTGAGAGGGGCTGCTTGGGGGCCCCCTGGGGGCCCTTCAGGCCAGCTAGGTCTTTGGGTCCTGGCTCCTTCGCTTTGGGAGCTGTTGCTGCAGTTGGGCATGTTGGCCGGAGAGTGCTTCTCGGGGCGGCGAACTGCAACCTTGCAGGAATCTCCCAGGTTCCCGGCCCAACGAAAGCCCCCAGACCCAAATGGAGAGGGGCTGCTTGGGGGCCCCCTGGGGGCCCTTCAGGCCAGCTAGGTCTTTGGGTCCTGGCTCCTTCGGTTTGGGAGCTGTTGCTGCAGTTGAGCATGTTGGCCGGAGAGTGCTTCTCGGGCCTCGAACTGCAACCTTGCAGGTACCTCTCAGGTATCCATGCCCAACGAAAGCCCCCAGACCCAAATTGAGAGGGGCTGCTTGGGGGCCCCCTGGGGGCCCTTCAGGCCAGCTAGGTCTTTGGGTCCTGGCTCCTTCGCTTTGGGAGCTGTTGCTGCAGTTGGGCATGTTGGGCGGAGAGTGCTTCTCGGGCCGCGTACTGCAACCTTGAAGGAATCTCCCAGGTTCCCGGCCCAACGAAAGCCCCCAGACCCAAATTGAGAGGGGCTGCTTGGGGGCCCCCTGGGGGCCCTTCAGGCCAGCTAGGTCTTTGGGTCCTGGCTCATTCGCTTTGGGAGCTGTTGCTGCAGTTGGGCATGTTGGCCAGAGAGTGCTTCTCGGGCCTCGAACTGCAACCTTGCAGGTACCTCTCAGGTATACATGCCCAACGAAAGCCCCCAGACCCAAATTGAGAGGGGCTACTTGGGGGCCCCCTGGGGGCCCTTCAGGCCAGCTAGGTCTTTGTGTCCTGGCTCATTCGGTTTGGGAGCTGTTGCTGCAGTTGGGCATGTTGGCCGGAGAGTGCTTCTCGGGCCGCGAACTGCAACCTTGCAGGATTCTCCCAGATTCCCGGCCCAACGAAAGCCCCCAGACCCAAATGGAGAGGGGCTGCTTGGGGGCCCCCTGGGGGCCCTTCAGGCCAGCTAGGTCTTTGTGTCCTGGCTCATTCGGTTTTGGAGTTGTTGCTGCAGTTGGGCATGTTGGCCGGAGAGTGCTTCTCGGGCCGCGAACTGCAACCTTGCAGGAATCTCCCAGGTTCCCGGCCCAACGAAAGCCCCCAGACCCAAATGGAGAGGGGCTGCTTGGGGGCCCCCTGGGGGCCCTTCAGGCCACCTAGCTCTTTGGGTCCTGGCTCCTTCGGTTTGGGAGCTGTTGCTGCAGTTGAGCATGTTGGCCGGAGAGTGCTTCTCGGGCCGCGAACTGTAACCTTGCAGGTACCTCTCAGGTATCCATGCCCAACGAAAGCCCCCAGACCCAAATTGAGAGGGGCTGCTTGGTGGCCCCCTGGGGGCCCTTCAGGCCAGCTAGGTCTTTGGGTCCTGGCTCCTTCGCTTTGGGAGCTGTTGCTGCAGTTGGGCATGTTGGCCGGAGAGTGCTTCTCGGGCCGCGAACTGCAACCTTGCATGAATCTCCCAGGTTCCCGGCCCAACGAAAGCCCCCAGACCCAAATGGAGAGGGGCTGCTTGGGGGCCCCCTGGGGGCCCTTCAGGCCAGCTAGGTCTTTGGGTCCTGGCTCCTTCGCTTTGGGAGCTGTTGCTGCAGTTGGGCATGTTGGCCGGAGAGTGCTTCTCGGGCCGCGTACTGCAACCTTGAAGGAATCTCCCAGGTTCCCGGCCCAACGAAAGCCCCCAGACCCAAATGGAGAGGGGCTGCTTGGGGGCACCCTGGGGGCCCTTCAGGCCAGCTAGGTCTTTGGGTCCTGGCTCATTCGCTTTGGGAGCTGTTGCTGCAGTTGGGCATGTTGGCCAGAGAGTGCTTCTCGGGCCTCGAACTGCAACCTTGCAGGTACCTCTCAGGTATACATGCCCAACGAAAGCCCCCAGACCCAAATTGAGAGGGGCTACTTGGGGGCCCCCTGGGGGCCCTTCAGGCCAGCTAGGTCTTTGTGTCCTGGCTCATTCGGTTTGGGAGCTGTTGCTGCATTTGGGCATGTTGGCCGGAGAGTGCTTCTCGGGCCGCGAACTGCAACCTTGCAGGATTCTCCCAGATTCCCGGCCCAACGAAAGCCCCCAGACCCAAATTGAGAGGGGCTGCTCTGGGCCCACCTGGGGGCCCTTCAGGCCAGCTAGGTCTTTGGGTCCTGGCTCCTTCGCTTTGGGAGCTGTTGCTGCAGTTGAGCATGTTGGCCGGAGAGTGCTTCTCGGGCCGCGAACTCTAACCTTGCAGGTACGTCTCAGGTATCCATGCCCAACGAAAGCCCCCAGACCCAAATGGAGAGGGGCTGCTTGGGGGCCCCCTGGGGGCCCTTCAGGCCAGCTAGGTCTTTGGGTCCTGGCTCCTTCGCTTTGGGAGCTGTTGCTGCAGTTGGGCATGTTGGGCGGAGAGTGCTTCTCGGGCCGCGTACTGCAACCTTGAAGGAATCTCCCAGGTTCCCGGCCCAACGAAAGCCCCCAGACCCAAATGGAGAGGGGCTGCTTGGGGGCCCCCTGGGGGCCCTTCAGGCCAGCTAGGTCTTTGGGTCCTGGCTCATTCGCTTTGGGAGCTGTTGCTGCAGTTGGGCATGTTGGCCAGAGAGTGCTTCTCGGGCCTCGAACTGCAACCTTGCAGGTACCTCTCAGGTATACATGCCCAACGAAAGCCCCCAGACCCAAATTGAGAGGGGCTACTTGGGGGCCCCCTGGGGGCCCTTCAGGCCAGCTAGGTCTTTGTGTCCTGGCTCATTCGGTTTGGGAGCTGTTGCTGCAGTTGGGCATGTTGGCCGGAGAGTGCTTCTCGGGCCGCGAACTGCAACCTTGTATGAATCTCCCAGGTTCCCGGCCCAACGAAAGCCCCCAGACCCAAATTGAGAGGGGCTGCTCTGGGCCCACCTGGGGGCCCTTCAGGCCAGCTAGGTCTTTGGGTCCTGGCTCCTTCGCTTTGGGAGCTGTTGCTGCAGTTGGGCATGTTGGCCGGAGAGTGCTTCTCGGGCCTCGAACTGCAACCTTGCAGGAATCTCCCAGGTTCCCGGCCCAACGAAAGCCCCCAGACCCAAATGGAGAGGGGCTGCTTGGGGGCCCCCTGGGGGCCCTTCAGGCCAGCTAGGTCTTTGGGTCCTGGCTCCTTCGCTTTGGGAGCTGTTGCTGCAGTTGGGCATGTTGGCCGGAGAGTGCTTCTCGGGCCGCGAACTGCAACCTTGCAGGAATCTCCCAGGTTCCCGGCCCAACGAAAGCCCCCAGACCCAAATTGAGAGGGGCTGCTTGGGGGCCCCCTGGGGGCCCTTCAGGCCAGCTAGGTCTTTGGGTCCTGGCTCCTTCGCTTTGGGAGCTGTTGCTGCAGTTGGGCATGTTGTCCGGAGAGTGCTTCTCGGGCTGCGATCTGCAACCTTGCAGGAATCTCCCAGGTTCCCGGCCCAACGAAAGCCCCCAGACCCAAATTGAGAGGGGCTGCTTGGGGGCCCCCTGGGGGCCCTTCAGGCCACCTAGCTCTTTGGGTCCTGGCTCCTTCGGTTTGGGAGCTGTTGCTGCAGTTGAGCATGTTGGCCGGAGAGTGCTTCTCGGGCCGCGAACTGTAACCTTGCAGGTACCTCTCAGGTATCCATGCCCAACGAAAGCCCCCAGACCCAAATTGAGAGGGGCTGCTTGGGGGCCCCCTGGGGGCCCTTCAGGCCAGCTAGGTCTTTGGGTCCTGGCTCCTTCGGTTTGGGAGCTGTTGCTGCAGTTGAGCATGTTGGCCGGAGAGTGCTTCTCGGGCCGCGAACTGTAACCTTGCAGGTACGTCTCAGGTATCCATGCCCAACGAAAGCCCCCAGACCCAAATGGAGAGGGGCTGCTTGGGGGCCCCCTGGGGGCCCTTCAGGCCAGCTAGGTCTTTGGGTCCTGGCTCCTTCGCTTTGGGAGCTGTTGCTGCAGTTGGGCATGTTGGGCGGAGAGTGCTTCTCGGGCCGCGTACTGCAACCTTGAAGGAATCTCCCAGGTTCCCGGCCCAACGAAAGCCCCCAGACCCAAATGGAGAGGGGCTGCTTGGGGGCCCCCTGGGGGCCCTTCAGGCCAGCTAGGTCTTTGGGTCCTGGCTCCTTCGCTTTGGGAGCTGTTGCTGCAGTTGGGCATGTTGGCCGGAGAGTGCTTCTCGGGCCGCGAACTGCAACCTTGCAGGAATCTCCCAGGTTCCCGGCCCAACGAAAGCCCCCAGACCCAAATGGAGAGGGGCTGCTTGGGGGCCCCCTGGGGGCCCTTCAGGCCAGCTAGGTCTTTGGGTCCTGGCTCCTTCGCTTTGGGAGCTGTTGCTGCAGTTGGGCATGTTGTCCGGAGAGTGCTTCTCGGGCTGCGATCTGCAACCTTGCAGGAATCTCCCAGGTTCCCGGCCCAACGAAAGCCCCCAGACCCAAATTGAGAGGGGCTGCTTGGGGGCCCCCTGGGGGCCCTTCAGGCCACCTAGCTCTTTGGGTCCTGGCTCCTTCGGTTTGGGAGCTGTTGCTGCAGTTGAGCATGTTGGCCGGAGAGTGCTTCTCGGGCCGCGAACTGTAACCTTGCAGGTACCTCTCAGGTATCCATGCCCAACGAAAGCCCCCAGACCCAAATTGAGAGGGGCTGCTTGGGGGCCCCCTGGGGGCCCTTCAGGCCAGCTAGGTCTTTGGGTCCTGGCTCCTTCGGTTTGGGAGCTGTTGCTGCAGTTGAGCATGTTGGCCGGAGAGTGCTTCTCGGGCCGCGAACTGTAACCTTGCAGGTACGTCTCAGGTATCCATGCCCAACGAAAGCCCCCAGACCCAAATGGAGAGGGGCTGCTTGGGGGCCCCCTGGGGGCCCTTCAGGCCAGCTAGGTCTTTGGGTCCTGGCTCCTTCGCTTTGGGAGCTGTTGCTGCAGTTGGGCATGTTGGGCGGAGAGTGCTTCTCGGGCCGCGTACTGCAACCTTGAAGGAATCTCCCAGGTTCCCGGCCCAACGAAAGCCCCCAGACCCAAATTGAGAGGGGCTGCTTGGGGGCCCCCTGGGGGCCCTTCAGGCCAGCTAGGTCTTTGGGTCCTGGCTCATTCGCTTTGGGAGCTGTTGCTGCAGTTGGGCATGTTGGCCAGAGAGTGCTTCTCGGGCCTCGAACTGCAACCTTGCAGGTACCTCTCAGGTATACATGCCCAACGAAAGCCCCCAGACCCAAATTGAGAGGGGCTACTTGGGGGCCCCCTGGGGGCCCTTCAGGCCAGCTAGGTCTTTGTGTCCTGGCTCATTCGGTTTGGGAGCTGTTGCTGCAGTTGGGCATGTTGGCCGGAGAGTGCTTCTCGGGCCGCGAACTGCAACCTTGCAGGATTCTCCCAGATTCCCGGCCCAACGAAAGCCCCCAGACCCAAATGGATAGGGGCTGCTTGGGGGCCCCCTGGGGGCCCTTCAGGCCAGCTAGGTCTTTGTGTCCTGGCTCATTCGGTTTTGGAGTTGTTGCTGCAGTTGGGCATGTTGGCCGGAGAGTGCTTCTCGGGCCGCGAACTGCAACCTTGCAGGAATCTCCCAGGTTCCCGGCCCAACGAAAGCCCCCAGACCCAAATGGAGAGGGGCTGCTTGGGGGCCCCCTGGGGGCCCTTCAGGCCACCTAGCTCTTTGGGTCCTGGCTCCTTCGGTTTGGGAGCTGTTGCTGCAGTTGAGCATGTTGGCCGGAGAGTGCTTCTCGGGCCGCGAACTGTAACCTTGCAGGTACCACTCAGGTATCCATGCCCAACGAAAGCCCCCAGACCCAAATGGAGAGGGGCTGCTTGGGGGCCCCCTGGGGGCCCTTCAGGCCAGCTAGGTCTTTGGGTCCTGGCTCCTTCGCTTTGGGAGCTGTTGCTGCAGTTGGGCATGTTGGCCGGAGAGTGCTTCTCGGGCCGCGAACTGCAACCTTGCATGAATCTCCCAGGTTCCCGGCCCAACGAAAGCCCCCAGACCCAAATGGAGAGGGGCTGCTTGGGGGCCCCCTGGGGGCCCTTCAGGCCAGCTAGGTCTTTGGGTCCTGGCTCCTTCGCTTTGGGAGCTGTTGCTGCAGTTGGGCATGTTGGCCGGAGAGTGCTTCTCGGGCCGCGTACTGCAACCTTGAAGGAATCTCCCAGGTTCCCGGCCCAACGAAAGCCCCCAGACCCAAATGGAGAGGGGCTGCTTGGGGGCACCCTGGGGGCCCTTCAGGCCAGCTAGGTCTTTGGGTCCTGGCTCATTCGCTTTGGGAGCTGTTGCTGCAGTTGGGCATGTTGGCCAGAGAGTGCTTCTCGGGCCTCGAACTGCAACCTTGCAGGTACCTCTCAGGTATACATGCCCAACGAAAGCCCCCAGACCCAAATTGAGAGGGGCTACTTGGGGGCCCCCTGGGGGCCCTTCAGGCCAGCTAGGTCTTTGTGTCCTGGCTCATTCGGTTTGGGAGCTGTTGCTGCATTTGGGCATGTTGGCCGGAGAGTGCTTCTCGGGCCGCGAACTGCAACCTTGCAGGATTCTCCCAGATTCCCGGCCCAACGAAAGCCCCCAGACCCAAATTGAGAGGGGCTGCTCTGGGCCCACCTGGGGGCCCTTCAGGCCAGCTAGGTCTTTGGGTCCTGGCTCCTTCGCTTTGGGAGCTGTTGCTGCAGTTGAGCATGTTGGCCGGAGAGTGCTTCTCGGGCCGCGAACTGTAACCTTGCAGGTACGTCTCAGGTATCCATGCCCAACGAAAGCCCCCAGACCCAAATGGAGAGGGGCTGCTTGGGGGCCCCCTGGGGGCCCTTCAGGCCAGCTAGGTCTTTGGGTCCTGGCTCCTTCGCTTTGGGAGCTGTTGCTGCAGTTGGGCATGTTGGGCGGAGAGTGCTTCTCGGGCCGCGTACTGCAACCTTGAAGGAATCTCCCAGGTTCCCGGCCCAACGAAAGCCCCCAGACCCAAATTGAGAGGGGCTGCTTGGGGGCCCCCTGGGGGCCCTTCAGGCCAGCTAGGTCTTTGGGTCCTGGCTCATTCGCTTTGGGAGCTGTTGCTGCAGTTGGGCATGTTGGCCAGAGAGTGCTTCTCGGGCCTCGAACTGCAACCTTGCAGGTACCTCTCAGGTATACATGCCCAACGAAAGCCCCCAGACCCAAATTGAGAGGGGCTACTTGGGGGCCCCCTGGGGGCCCTTCAGGCCAGCTAGGTCTTTGTGTCCTGGCTCATTCGGTTTGGGAGCTGTTGCTGCAGTTGGGCATGTTGGCCGGAGAGTGCTTCTCGGGCCGCGAACTGCAACCTTGCAGGATTCTCCCAGATTCCCGGCCCAACGAAAGCCCCCAGACCCAAATGGATAGGGGCTGCTTGGGGGCCCCCTGGGGGCCCTTCAGGCCAGCTAGGTCTTTGTGTCCTGGCTCATTCGGTTTTGGAGTTGTTGCTGCAGTTGGGCATGTTGGCCGGAGAGTGCTTCTCGGGCCGCGAACTGCAACCTTGCAGGAATCTCCCAGGTTCCCGGCCCAACGAAAGCCCCCAGACCCAAATGGAGAGGGGCTGCTTGGGGGCCCCCTGGGGGCCCTTCAGGCCAGCTAGGTCTTTGGGTCCTGGCTCCTTCGGTTTGGGAGCTGTTGCTGCAGTTGAGCATGTTGGCCGGAGAGTGCTTCTCGGGCCGCGAACTGTAACCTTGCAGGTACCTCTCAGGTATCCATGCCCAACGAAAGCCCCCAGACCCAAATTGAGAGGGGCTGCTTGGTGGCCCCCTGGGGGCCCTTCAGGCCAGCTAGGTCTTTGGGTCCTGGCTCCTTCGCTTTGGGAGCTGTTGCTGCAGTTGGGCATGTTGGCCGGAGAGTGCTTCTCGGGCCGCGAACTGCAACCTTGCATGAATCTCCCAGGTTCCCGGCCCAACGAAAGCCCCCAGACCCAAATGGAGAGGGGCTGCTTGGGGGCCCCCTGGGGGCCCTTCAGGCCAGCTAGGTCTTTGGGTCCTGGCTCCTTCGCTTTGGGAGCTGTTGCTGCAGTTGGGCATGTTGGCCGGAGAGTGCTTCTCGGGCCGCGTACTGCAACCTTGAAGGAATCTCCCAGGTTCCCGGCCCAACGAAAGCCCCCAGACCCAAATGGAGAGGGGCTGCTTGGGGGCACCCTGGGGGCCCTTCAGGCCAGCTAGGTCTTTGGGTCCTGGCTCATTCGCTTTGGGAGCTGTTGCTGCAGTTGGGCATGTTGGCCAGAGAGTGCTTCTCGGGCCTCGAACTGCAACCTTGCAGGTACCTCTCAGGTATACATGCCCAACGAAAGCCCCCAGACCCAAATTGAGAGGGGCTACTTGGGGGCCCCCTGGGGGCCCTTCAGGCCAGCTAGGTCTTTGTGTCCTGGCTCATTCGGTTTGGGAGCTGTTGCTGCATTTGGGCATGTTGGCCGGAGAGTGCTTCTCGGGCCGCGAACTGCAACCTTGCAGGATTCTCCCAGATTCCCGGCCCAACGAAAGCCCCCAGACCCAAATTGAGAGGGGCTGCTCTGGGCCCACCTGGGGGCCCTTCAGGCCAGCTAGGTCTTTGGGTCCTGGCTCCTTCGCTTTGGGAGCTGTTGCTGCAGTTGGGCATGTTGGCCGGAGAGTGCTTCTCGGGCCTCGAACTGCAACCTTGCAGGAATCTCCCAGGTTCCCGGCCCAACGAAAGCCCCCAGACCCAAATGGAGAGGGGCTGCTTGGGGGCCCCCTGGGGGCCCTTCAGGCCAGCTAGGTCTTTGGGTCCTGGCTCCTTCGCTTTGGGAGCTGTTGCTGCAGTTGGGCATGTTGGCCGGAGAGTGCTTCTCGGGCCGCGAACTGCAACCTTGCAGGAATCTCCCAGGTTCCCGGCCCAACGAAAGCCCCCAGACCCAAATGGAGAGGGGCTGCTTGGGGGCCCCCTGGGGGCCCTTCAGGCCAGCTAGGTCTTTGGGTCCTGGCTCCTTCGCTTTGGGAGCTGTTGCTGCAGTTGGGCATGTTGTCCGGAGAGTGCTTCTCGGGCTGCGATCTGCAACCTTGCAGGAATCTCCCAGGTTCCCGGCCCAACGAAAGCCCCCAGACCCAAATTGAGAGGGGCTGCTTGGGGGCCCCCTGGGGGCCCTTCAGGCCACCTAGCTCTTTGGGTCCTGGCTCCTTCGGTTTGGGAGCTGTTGCTGCAGTTGAGCATGTTGGCCGGAGAGTGCTTCTCGGGCCGCGAACTGTAACCTTGCAGGTACCTCTCAGGTATCCATGCCCAACGAAAGCCCCCAGACCCAAATTGAGAGGGGCTGCTTGGGGGCCCCCTGGGGGCCCTTCAGGCCAGCTAGGTCTTTGGGTCCTGGCTCCTTCGGTTTGGGAGCTGTTGCTGCAGTTGAGCATGTTGGCCGGAGAGTGCTTCTCGGGCCGCGAACTGTAACCTTGCAGGTACGTCTCAGGTATCCATGCCCAACGAAAGCCCCCAGACCCAAATGGAGAGGGGCTGCTTGGGGGCCCCCTGGGGGCCCTTCAGGCCAGCTAGGTCTTTGGGTCCTGGCTCCTTCGCTTTGGGAGCTGTTGCTGCAGTTGGGCATGTTGGCCGGAGAGTGCTTCTCGGGCCGCGTACTGCAACCTTGAAGGAATCTCCCAGGTTCCCGGCCCAACGAAAGCCCCCAGACCCAAATTGAGAGGGGCTGCTTGGGGGCCCCCTGGGGGCCCTTCAGGCCAGCTAGGTCTTTGGGTCCTGGCTCCTTCGGTTTGGGAGCTGTTGCTGCAGTTGGGCATGTTGGGCGGAGAGTGCTTCTCGGGCCTCGAACTGCAACCTTGCAGGAATCTCCCAGGTTCCCGGCCCAACGAAAGCCCCCAGACCCAAATGGAGAGGGGCTGCTTGGGGGCCCCCTGGGGGCCCTTCAGGCCAGCTAGGTCTTTGGGTCCTGGCTCCTTCGCTTTGGGAGCTGTTGCTGCAGTTGGGCATGTTGGCCGGAGAGTGCTTCTCGGGCCGCGAACTGCAACCTTGCAGGAATCTCCCAGGTTCCCGGCCCAACGAAAGCCCCCAGACCCAAATGGAGAGGGGCTGCTTGGGGGCCCCCTGGGGGCCCTTCAGGCCAGCTAGGTCTTTGGGTCCTGGCTCCTTCGGTTTGGGAGCTGTTGCTGCAGTTGAGCATGTTGGCCGGAGAGTGCTTCTCGGGCCGCGAACTGTAATCTTGCAGGTACCTCTCAGGTATCCATGCCCAACGAAAGCCCCCAGATCCAAATGGAGAGGGGCTGCTTGGGGGCCCCCTGGGGGCCCTTCAGGCCAGCTAGTTATTTGGGTCCTGGCTCCTTCGCTTTGGGAGCTGCTGCTGCAGTTGGGCATGTTGGCCGGAGAGTGCTTCTCGGGCCGCGAACTGCAACCTTGCAGGTACCTCCCAGGTTCCTGGCCCAACGAAAGCCCCCAGACCCAAATGGAGAGGGGCTGCTTGGGGGCCCCCTGGGGGCCCTTCAGGCCAGCTAGGTCTTTGGGTCCTGGCTCCTTTGCTTTGAGAGCTGTTGCTGCAGTTGGGCATGTTGGGCGGAGAGTGCTTCTCGGGCTGCGAACTGCAACCTTGCAGGAATCTCCCAGGTTCCCGGCCCAACGAAAGCCCCCAGACCCAAATTGAGAGGGGCTGCTTGGGGGCCCCCTGGGGGCCCTTCAGGCCAGCTAGGTCTTTGTGTCCTGGCTCATTCGCTTTGGGAGCTGTTGCTGCAGTTGGGCATGTTTGCCAGAGAGTGCTTCTCGGGCCTCGAACTGTAACCTTGCAGGTACCTCTCAGGTATACATGCCCAACGAAAGCCCCCAGACCCAAATTGAGAGGGGCTGCTTGGGGGCCCCCTGGGGGCCCTTCAGGCCAGCTAGGTCTTTGTGTCCTGGCTCATTCGGTTTGGGAGCTGTTGCTGCAGTTGGGCATGTT
Organism: Gallinula chloropus; assembly: GCF_964237585.1. Taxonomy (NCBI): domain Eukaryota; kingdom Metazoa; phylum Chordata; class Aves; order Gruiformes; family Rallidae; genus Gallinula; species Gallinula chloropus. The sequence goes on from NW_028168740.1 coordinate 44,631, forward strand.
GGCCGGAGAGTGCTTCTCGGGCCTCGAACTGCAACCTTGCAGGAATCTCCCAGGTTCCCGGCCCAACAAAAGCCCCCAGACCCAAATTGAGAGGGGCTGCATGGGGGCCCCCTGGGGGCCCTTCAGGCCAGCTAGGTCTTTGGGTCCTGGCTCCTTCGCTTTGGGAGCTGTTGCTGCAGTTGGGCATGTTGGCCGGAGAGTGCTTCTCCGGCCGCGAACTGCAACCTTGCAGGTACCTCCCAGGTTCCCCGCGCAACGAAAGCCCCCAGACCCAAATGGAGAGGAGCTCCTTCGGGGCCCCATGGGGGCCCTTCAGGCCAGCTAGGTCTTTGGGTCCTGGCTCCTTCGGTTTTGGAGTTGTTGCTGCAGTTGGGCATGTTGGCCGGAGAGTGCTTCTCCGGCCGCGAACTGCAACCTTGCAGGAATCTCCCAGGTTCCCGGCCCAACGAAAGCCCCCAGACCCAAATTGAGAGGGGCTGCTTGGGGGCCCCCTGGGGGCCCTTCAGGCCAGCTAGGTCTTTGGGTCCTGGCTCCTTCGGTTTGGGAGCTGTTGCTGCAGTTGGGCATGTTGGCCGGAGAGTGCTTCTCGGGCCGCGAACTGCAACCTTGCAGGAATCTCCCAGGTTCCCCGCCCAACGAAAGCCCCCAGACCCAAATGGAGAGGGGCTGCTTGGGGACCCCCTGGGGGCCCTTCAGGCCAGCTAGGTCTTTGGGTCCTGGCTCATTCGCTTTGGGAGCTGTTGCTGCAGTTGGGCATGTTGGCCAGAGAGTGCTTCTCGGGCCTCGAACTGCAACCTTGCAGGTACCTCTCAGGTATACATGCCCAACGAAAGCCCCCAGACCCAAATTGAGAGGGGCTACTTGGGGGCCCCCTGGGGGCCCTTCAGGCCAGCTAGGTCTTTGTGTCCTGGCTCATTCGGTTTGGGAGCTGTTGCTGCAGTTGGGCATGTTGGCCGGAGAGTGCTTCTCGGGCCGCGAACTGCAACCTTGCAGGAATCTCCCAGATTCCCGGCCCAACGAAAGCCCCCAGACCCAAATTGAGAGGGGCTGCTCTGGGCCCACCTGGGGGCCCTTCAGGCCAGCTAGGTCTTTGGGTCCTGGCTCCTTCGCTTTGGGAGCTGTTGCTGCAGTTGGGCATGTTGGCCGGAGAGTGCTTCTCGGGCCGCGAACTGCAACCTTGCAGGAATCTCCCAGGTTCCCGGCCCAACGAAAGCCCCCAGACCCAAATGGAGAGGGGCTGCTTGGGGCCCCCCTGGGGGCCCTTCAGGCCAGCTAGGTCTTTGGGTCCTGGCTCCTTCGCTTTGGGAGCTGTTGCTGCAGTTGGGCATGTTGGCCGGAGAGTGCTTCTCGGGCCGCGAACTGCAACCTTGCAGGAATCTCCCAGGTTCCCGGCCCAACGAAAGCCCCCAGACCCCAATTGAGAGGGGCTGCTTGGGGGCCCCCTGGGGGCCCTTCAGGCCAGCTAGGTCTTTGGGTCCTGGCTCCTTCGCTTTGGGAGCTGTTGCTGCAGTTGGGCATGTTGGGCGGAGAGTGCTTCTCGGGCCGCGTACTGCAACCTTGAAGGAATCTCCCAGGTTCCCGGCCCAACGAAAGCCCCCAGACCCAAATTGAGAGGGGCTGCTTGGGGGCCCCCTGGGGGCCCTTCAGGCCAGCTAGGTCTTTGGGTCCTGGCTCATTCGCTTTGGGAGCTGTTGCTGCAGTTGGGCATGTTGGCCAGAGAGTGCTTCTCGGGCCTCGAACTGCAACCTTGCAGGTACCTCTCAGGTATACATGCCCAACGAAAGCCCCCAGACCCAAATTGAGAGGGGCTACTTGGGGGCCCCCTGGGGGCCCTTCAGGCCAGCTAGGTCTTTGTGTCCCGGCTCATTCGGTTTGGGAGCTGTTGCTGCAGTTGGGCATGTTGGCCGGAGAGTGCTTCTCGGGCCGCGAACTGCAACCTTGCAGGATTCTCCCAGATTCCCGGCCCAACGAAAGCCCCCAGACCCAAATGGATAGGGGCTGCTTGGGGGCCCCCTGGGGGCCCTTCAGGCCAGCTAGGTCTTTGTGTCCTGGCTCATTCGGTTTTGGAGTTGTTGCTGCAGTTGGGCATGTTGGCCGGAGAGTGCTTCTCGGGCCGCGAACTGCAACCTTGCAGGAATCTCCCAGGTTCCCGGCCCAACGAAAGCCCCCAGACCCAAATGGAGAGGGGCTGCTTGGGGGCCCCCTGGGGGCCCTTCAGGCCACCTAGCTCTTTGGGTCCTGGCTCCTTCGGTTTGGGAGCTGTTGCTGCAGTTGAGCATGTTGGCCGGAGAGTGCTTCTCGGGCCGCGAACTGTAACCTTGCAGGTACCTCTCAGGTATCCATGCCCAACGAAAGCCCCCAGACCCAAATTGAGAGGGGCTGCTTGGGGGCCCCCTGGGGGCCCTTCAGGCCAGCTAGGTCTTTGGGTCCTGGCTCCTTCGCTTTGGGAGCTGTTGCTGCAGTTGGGCATGTTGGCCGGAGAGTGCTTCTCGGGCCGCGAACTGCAACCTTGCATGAATCTCCCAGGTTCCCGGCCCAACGAAAGCCCCCAGACCCAAATGGAGAGGGGCTGCTTGGGGGCCCCCTGGGGGCCCTTCAGGCCAGCTAGGTCTTTGGGTCCTGGCTCCTTCGCTTTGGGAGCTGTTGCTGCAGTTGGGCATGTTGGCCGGAGAGTGCTTCTCGGGCCGCGTACTGCAACCTTGAAGGAATCTCCCAGGTTCCCGGCCCAACGAAAGCCCCCAGACCCAAATGGAGAGGGGCTGCTTGGGGGCACCCTGGGGGCCCTTCAGGCCAGCTAGGTCTTTGGGTCCTGGCTCATTCGCTTTGGGAGCTGTTGCTGCAGTTGGGCATGTTGGCCAGAGAGTGCTTCTCGGGCCTCGAACTGCAACCTTGCAGGTACCTCTCAGGTATACATGCCCAACGAAAGCCCCCAGACCCAAATTGAGAGGGGCTACTTGGGGGCCCCCTGGGGGCCCTTCAGGCCAGCTAGGTCTTTGTGTCCTGGCTCATTCGGTTTGGGAGCTGTTGCTGCATTTGGGCATGTTGGCCGGAGAGTGCTTCTCGGGCCGCGAACTGCAACCTTGCAGGATTCTCCCAGATTCCCGGCCCAACGAAAGCCCCCAGACCCAAATTGAGAGGGGCTGCTCTGGGCCCACCTGGGGGCCCTTCAGGCCAGCTAGGTCTTTGGGTCCTGGCTCCTTCGCTTTGGGAGCTGTTGCTGCAGTTGAGCATGTTGGCCGGAGAGTGCTTCTCGGGCCGCGAACTGTAACCTTGCAGGTACGTCTCAGGTATCCATGCCCAACGAAAGCCCCCAGACCCAAATGGAGAGGGGCTGCTTGGGGGCCCCCTGGGGGCCCTTCAGGCCAGCTAGGTCTTTGGGTCCTGGCTCCTTCGCTTTGGGAGCTGTTGCTGCAGTTGGGCATGTTGGGCGGAGAGTGCTTCTCGGGCCGCGTACTGCAACCTTGAAGGAATCTCCCAGGTTCCCGGCCCAACGAAAGCCCCCAGACCCAAATTGAGAGGGGCTGCTTGGGGGCCCCCTGGGGGCCCTTCAGGCCAGCTAGGTCTTTGGGTCCTGGCTCATTCGCTTTGGGAGCTGTTGCTGCAGTTGGGCATGTTGGCCAGAGAGTGCTTCTCGGGCCTCGAACTGCAACCTTGCAGGTACCTCTCAGGTATACATGCCCAACGAAAGCCCCCAGACCCAAATGGAGAGGGGCTGCTTGGGGGCCCCCTGGGGGCCCTTCAGGCCAGCTAGGTCTTTGTGTCCTGGCTCATTCGGTTTGGGAGCTGTTGCTGCAGTTGGGCATGTTGGCCGGAGAGTGCTTCTCGGGCCGCGAACTGCAACCTTGCAGGATTCTCCCAGATTCCCGGCCCAACGAAAGCCCCCAGACCCAAATGGATAGGGGCTGCTTGGGGGCCCCCTGGGGGCCCTTCAGGCCAGCTAGGTCTTTGTGTCCTGGCTCATTCGGTTTTGGAGTTGTTGCTGCAGTTGGGCATGTTGGCCGGAGAGTGCTTCTCGGGCCGCGAACTGCAACCTTGCAGGAATCTCCCAGGTTCCCGGCCCAACGAAAGCCCCCAGACCCAAATGGAGAGGGGCTGCTTGGGGGCCCCCTGGGGGCCCTTCAGGCCAGCTAGGTCTTTGGGTCCTGGCTCCTTCGGTTTGGGAGCTGTTGCTGCAGTTGAGCATGTTGGCCGGAGAGTGCTTCTCGGGCCGCGAACTGTAACCTTGCAGGTACCTCTCAGGTATCCATGCCCAACGAAAGCCCCCAGACCCAAATTGAGAGGGGCTGCTTGGTGGCCCCCTGGGGGCCCTTCAGGCCAGCTAGGTCTTTGGGTCCTGGCTCCTTCGCTTTGGGAGCTGTTGCTGCAGTTGGGCATGTTGGCCGGAGAGTGCTTCTCGGGCCGCGTACTGCAACCTTGAAGGAATCTCCCAGGTTCCCGGCCCAACGAAAGCCCCCAGACCCAAATGGAGAGGGGCTGCTTGGGGGCCCCCTGGGGGCCCTTCAGGCCAGCTAGGTCTTTGGGTCCTGGCTCCTTCGCTTTGGGAGCTGTTGCTGCAGTTGGGCATGTTGGCCGGAGAGTGCTTCTCGGGCCGCGTACTGCAACCTTGAAGGAATCTCCCAGGTTCCCGGCCCAACGAAAGCCCCCAGACCCAAATGGAGAGGGGCTGCTTGGGGGCACCCTGGGGGCCCTTCAGGCCAGCTAGGTCTTTGGGTCCTGGCTCATTCGCTTTGGGAGCTGTTGCTGCAGTTGGGCATGTTGGCCAGAGAGTGCTTCTCGGGCCTCGAACTGCAACCTTGCAGGTACCTCTCAGGTATACATGCCCAACGAAAGCCCCCAGACCCAAATTGAGAGGGGCTACTTGGGGGCCCCCTGGGGGCCCTTCAGGCCAGCTAGGTCTTTGTGTCCTGGCTCATTCGGTTTGGGAGCTGTTGCTGCATTTGGGCATGTTGGCCGGAGAGTGCTTCTCGGGCCGCGAACTGCAACCTTGCAGGATTCTCCCAGATTCCCGGCCCAACGAAAGCCCCCAGACCCAAATTGAGAGGGGCTGCTCTGGGCCCACCTGGGGGCCCTTCAGGCCAGCTAGGTCTTTGGGTCCTGGCTCCTTCGCTTTGGGAGCTGTTGCTGCAGTTGGGCATGTTGGCCGGAGAGTGCTTCTCGGGCCTCGAACTGCAACCTTGCAGGAATCTCCCAGGTTCCCGGCCCAACGAAAGCCCCCAGACCCAAATGGAGAGGGGCTGCTTGGGGGCCCCCTGGGGGCCCTTCAGGCCAGCTAGGTCTTTGGGTCCTGGCTCCTTCGCTTTGGGAGCTGTTGCTGCAGTTGGGCATGTTGGCCGGAGAGTGCTTCTCGGGCCGCGAACTGCAACCTTGCAGGAATCTCCCAGGTTCCCGGCCCAACGAAAGCCCCCAGACCCAAATGGAGAGGGGCTGCTTGGGGGCCCCCTGGGGGCCCTTCAGGCCAGCTAGGTCTTTGGGTCCTGGCTCCTTCGCTTTGGGAGCTGTTGCTGCAGTTGGGCATGTTGTCCGGAGAGTGCTTCTCGGGCTGCGATCTGCAACCTTGCAGGAATCTCCCAGGTTCCCGGCCCAACGAAAGCCCCCAGACCCAAATTGAGAGGGGCTGCTTGGGGGCCCCCTGGGGGCCCTTCAGGCCACCTAGCTCTTTGGGTCCTGGCTCCTTCGGTTTGGGAGCTGTTGCTGCAGTTGAGCATGTTGGCCGGAGAGTGCTTCTCGGGCCGCGAACTGTAACCTTGCAGGTACCTCTCAGGTATCCATGCCCAACGAAAGCCCCCAGACCCAAATTGAGAGGGGCTGCTTGGGGGCCCCCTGGGGGCCCTTCAGGCCAGCTAGGTCTTTGGGTCCTGGCTCCTTCGGTTTGGGAGCTGTTGCTGCAGTTGAGCATGTTGGCCGGAGAGTGCTTCTCGGGCCGCGAACTGTAACCTTGCAGGTACGTCTCAGGTATCCATGCCCAACGAAAGCCCCCAGACCCAAATGGAGAGGGGCTGCTTGGGGGCCCCCTGGGGGCCCTTCAGGCCAGCTAGGTCTTTGGGTCCTGGCTCCTTCGCTTTGGGAGCTGTTGCTGCAGTTGGGCATGTTGGGCGGAGAGTGCTTCTCGGGCCGCGTACTGCAACCTTGAAGGAATCTCCCAGGTTCCCGGCCCAACGAAAGCCCCCAGACCCAAATTGAGAGGGGCTGCTTGGGGGCCCCCTGGGGGCCCTTCAGGCCAGCTAGGTCTTTGGGTCCTGGCTCCTTCGGTTTGGGAGCTGTTGCTGCAGTTGGGCATGTTGGGCGGAGAGTGCTTCTCGGGCCTCGAACTGCAACCTTGCAGGAATCTCCCAGGTTCCCGGCCCAACGAAAGCCCCCAGACCCAAATGGAGAGGGGCTGCTTGGGGGCCCCCTGGGGGCCCTTCAGGCCAGCTAGGTCTTTGGGTCCTGGCTCCTTCGCTTTGGGAGCTGTTGCTGCAGTTGGGCATGTTGGCCGGAGAGTGCTTCTCGGGCCGCGAACTGCAACCTTGCAGGAATCTCCCAGGTTCCCGGCCCAACGAAAGCCCCCAGACCCAAATGGAGAGGGGCTGCTTGGGGGCCCCCTGGGGGCCCTTCAGGCCAGCTAGGTCTTTGGGTCCTGGCTCCTTCGGTTTGGGAGCTGTTGCTGCAGTTGAGCATGTTGGCCGGAGAGTGCTTCTCGGGCCGCGAACTGTAATCTTGCAGGTACCTCTCAGGTATCCATGCCCAACGAAAGCCCCCAGATCCAAATGGAGAGGGGCTGCTTGGGGGCCCCCTGGGGGCCCTTCAGGCCAGCTAGTTATTTGGGTCCTGGCTCCTTCGCTTTGGGAGCTGCTGCTGCAGTTGGGCATGTTGGCCGGAGAGTGCTTCTCGGGCCGCGAACTGCAACCTTGCAGGTACCTCCCAGGTTCCTGGCCCAACGAAAGCCCCCAGACCCAAATGGAGAGGGGCTGCTTGGGGGCCCCCTGGGGGCCCTTCAGGCCAGCTAGGTCTTTGGGTCCTGGCTCCTTTGCTTTGAGAGCTGTTGCTGCAGTTGGGCATGTTGGGCGGAGAGTGCTTCTCGGGCTGCGAACTGCAACCTTGCAGGAATCTCCCAGGTTCCCGGCCCAACGAAAGCCCCCAGACCCAAATTGAGAGGGGCTGCTTGGGGGCCCCCTGGGGGCCCTTCAGGCCAGCTAGGTCTTTGTGTCCTGGCTCATTCGCTTTGGGAGCTGTTGCTGCAGTTGGGCATGTTTGCCAGAGAGTGCTTCTCGGGCCTCGAACTGTAACCTTGCAGGTACCTCTCAGGTATACATGCCCAACGAAAGCCCCCAGACCCAAATTGAGAGGGGCTGCTTGGGGGCCCCCTGGGGGCCCTTCAGGCCAGCTAGGTCTTTGTGTCCTGGCTCATTCGGTTTGGGAGCTGTTGCTGCAGTTGGGCATGTTGGCCGGAGAGTGCTTCTCGGGCCTCGAACTGCAACCTTGCAGGAATCTCCCAGGTTCCCGGCCCAACAAAAGCCCCCAGACCCAAATTGAGAGGGGCTGCATGGGGGCCCCCTGGGGGCCATTCAGGCCAGCTAGGTCTTTGGGTCCTGGCTCCTTCGCTTTGGGAGCTGTTGCTGCAGTTGGGCATGTTGGCCGGAGAGTGCTTCTCCGGCCGCGAACTGCAACCTTGCAGGTACCTCCCAGGTTCCCCGCGCAACGAAAGCCCCCAGACCCAAATGGAGAGGAGCTCCTTCGGGGCCCCATGGGGGCCCTTCAGGCCAGCTAGGTCTTTGGGTCCTGGCTCCTTCGGTTTTGGAGTTGTTGCTGCAGTTGGGCATGTTGGCCGGAGAGTGCTTCTCCGGCCGCGAACTGCAACCTTGCAGGAATCTCCCAGGTTCCCGGCCCAACGAAAGCCCCCAGACCCAAATGGAGAGGGGCTGCTTGGGGGCCCCCTGGGGGCCCTTCAGGCCACCTAGCTCTTTGGGTCCTGGCTCCTTCGGTTTGGGAGCTGTTGCTGCAGTTGGGCATGTTGGCCGGAGAGTGCTTCTCGGGCCGCGAACTGCAACCTTGCAGGAATCTCCCAGGTTCCCCGCCCAACGAAAGCCCCCAGACCCAAATGGAGAGGGGCTGCTTGGGGACCCCCTGGGGGCCCTTCAGGCCAGCTAGGTCTTTGGGTCCTGGCTCATTCGCTTTGGGAGCTGTTGCTGCAGTTGGGCATGTTGGCCAGAGAGTGCTTCTCGGGCCTCGAACTGCAACCTTGCAGGTACCTCTCAGGTATACATGCCCAACGAAAGCCCCCAGACCCAAATTGAGAGGGGCTACTTGGGGGCCCCCTGGGGGCCCTTCAGGCCAGCTAGGTCTTTGTGTCCTGGCTCATTCGGTTTGGGAGCTGTTGCTGCAGTTGGGCATGTTGGCCGGAGAGTGCTTCTCGGGCCGCGAACTGCAACCTTGCAGGAATCTCCCAGATTCCCGGCCCAACGAAAGCCCCCAGACCCAAATTGAGAGGGGCTGCTCTGGGCCCACCTGGGGGCCCTTCAGGCCAGCTAGGTCTTTGGGTCCTGGCTCCTTCGGTTTGGGAGCTGTTGCTGCAGTTGGGCATGTTGGCCGGAGAGTGCTTCTCGGGCCGCGAACTGCAACCTTGCAGGAATCTCCCAGGTTCCCGGCCCAACGAAAGCCCCCAGACCCAAATGGAGAGGGGCTGCTTGGGGGCCCCCTGGGGGCCCTTCAGGCCAGCTAGGTCTTTGGGTCCTGGCTCCTTCGCTTTGGGAGCTGTTGCTGCAGTTGGGCATGTTGGCCGGAGAGTGCTTCTCGGGCCGCGAACTGCAACCTTGCAGGAATCTCCCAGGTTCCCGGCCCAACGAAAGCCCCCAGACCCCAATTGAGAGGGGCTGCTTGGGGGCCCCCTGGGGGCCCTTCAGGCCAGCTAGGTCTTTGGGTCCTGGCTCCTTCGCTTTGGGAGCTGTTGCTGCAGTTGGGCATGTTGTCCGGAGAGTGCTTCTCGGGCTGCGAACTGCAACCTTGCAGGAATCTCCCAGGTTCCCGGCCCAACGAAAGCCCCCAGACCCAAATTGAGAGGGGCTGCTTGGGGGCCCCCTGGGGGCCCTTCAGGCCACCTAGCTCTTTGGGTCCTGGCTCCTTCGGTTTGGGAGCTGTTGCTGCAGTTGAGCATGTTGGCCGGAGAGTGCTTCTCGGGCCGCGAACTGTAACCTTGCAGGTACCTCTCAGGTATCCATGCCCAACGAAAGCCCCCAGACCCAAATGGAGAGGGGCTGCTTGGGGGCCCCCTGGGGGCCCTTCAGGCCAGCTAGGTCTTTGGGTCCTGGCTCCTTCGGTTTGGGAGCTGTTGCTGCAGTTGAGCATGTTGGCCGGAGAGTGCTTCTCGGGCCGCGAACTGTAACCTTGCAGGTACGTCTCAGGTATCCATGCCCAACGAAAGCCCCCAGACCCAAATGGAGAGGGGCTGCTTGGGGGCCCCCTGGGGGCCCTTCAGGCCAGCTAGGTCTTTGGGTCCTGGCTCATTCGCTTTGGGAGCTGTTGCTGCAGTTGGGCATGTTGGCCAGAGAGTGCTTCTCGGGCCTCGAACTGCAACCTTGCAGGTACCTCTCAGGTATACATGCCCAACGAAAGCCCCCAGACCCAAATGGAGAGGGGCTACTTGGGGGCCCCCTGGGGGCCCTTCAGGCCAGCTAGGTCTTTGTGTCCTGGCTCATTCGGTTTGGGAGCTGTTGCTGCAGTTGGGCATGTTGGCCGGAGAGTGCTTCTCGGGCCGCGAACTGCAACCTTGCAGGATTCTCCCAGATTCCCGGCCCAACGAAAGCCCCCAGACCCAAATGGATAGGGGCTGCTTGGGGGCCCCCTGGGGGCCCTTCAGGCCAGCTAGGTCTTTGGGTCCTGGCTCCTTCGGTTTGGGAGCTGTTGCTGCAGTTGGGCATGTTGGGCGGAGAGTGCTTCTCGGGCCTCGAACTGCAACCTTGCAGGAATCTCCCAGGTTCCCGGCCCAACGAAAGCCCCCAGACCCAAATGGAGAGGGGCTGCTTGGGGGCCCCCTGGGGGCCCTTCAGGCCAGCTAGGTCTTTGGGTCCTGGCTCCTTCGCTTTGGGAGCTGTTGCTGCAGTTGGGCATGTTGTCCGGAGAGTGCTTCTCCGGCCGCGAACTGCAACCTTGCAGGAATCTCCCAGGTTCCCGGCCCAACGAAAGCCCCCAGACCCAAATGGAGAGGGGCTGCTTGGGGGCCCCCTGGGGGCCCTTCAGGCCAGCTAGGTCTTTGGGTCCTGGTTCCTTCGGTTTGGGAGCTGTTGCTGCAGTTGAGCATGTTGGCCGGAGAGTGCTTCTCGGGCCGCGAACTGTAATCTTGCAGGTACCTCTCAGGTATCCATGCCCAACGAAAGCCCCCAGATCCAAATGGAGAGGGGCTGCTTGGGGGCCCCCTGGGGGCCCTTCAGGCCAGCTAGTTATTTGGGTCCTGGCTCCTTCGCTTTGGGAGCTGCTGCTGCAGTTGGGCATGTTGGCCGGAGAGTGCTTCTCGGGCCGCGAACTGCAACCTTGCAGGTACCTCCCAGGTTCCTGGCCCAACGAAAGCCCCCAGACCCAAATGGAGAGGGGCTGCTTGGGGGCCCCCTGGGGGCCCTTCAGGCCTGCTAGGTCTTTGGGTCCTGGCTCCTTTGCTTTGAGAGCTGTTGCTGCAGTTGGGCATGTTGGGCGGAGAGTGCTTCTCGGGCTGCGAACTGCAACCTTGCAGGAATCTCCCAGGTTCCCGGCCCAACGAAAGCCCCCAGACCCAAATTGAGAGGGGCTGCTTGGGGGCCCCCTGGGGGCCCTTCAGGCCAGCTAGGTCTTTGTGTCCTGGCTCCTTCGGTTTGGGAGCTGTTGCTGCAGTTGGGCATGTTGGCCGGAGAGCGCTTCTCGGGCCGCGAACTGTAACCTTGCAGGTACCTCTCAGGTATCCATGCCCAACGAAAGCCCCCAGACCCAAATGGAGAGGGGCTGCTTGGGGGCCCCCTGGGGGCCCTTCAGGCCAGCTAGGTCTTTGGGTCCTGGCTCATTCGGTTTGGGAGCTGTTGCTGCAGTTGGGCATGTTGGGCGGAGAGTGCTTCTCGGGCCGCGAACTGCAACCTTGAAGGAATCTCCCAGGTTCCCAGCCCAACGAAAGCCCCCAGACCCAAATTGAGAGGGGCTGCTTGGGGGCCCCCTGGGGGCCCTTCAGGCCAGCTAGGTCTTTGGGTCCTGGCTCATTCGCTTTGGGAGCTGTTGCTGCAGTTGGGCATGTTGGCCAGAGAGTGCTTCTCGGGCCTCGAACTGCAACCTTGCAGGTACCTCTCAGGTATACATGCCCAACGAAAGCCCCCAGACCCAAATTGAGAGGGGCTACTTGGGGGCCCCCTGGGGGCCCTTCAGGCCAGCTAGGTCTTTGTGTCCTGGCTCATTCGGTTTGGGAGCTGTTGCTGCAGTTGGGCATGTTGGCCGGAGAGTGCTTCTCGGGCCGCGAACTGCAACCTTGCAGGATTCTCCCAGATTCCCGGCCCAACGAAAGCCCCCAGACCCAAATGGATAGGGGCTGCTTGGGGGCCCCCTGGGGGCCCTTCAGGCCAGCTAGGTCTTTGGGTCCTGGCTCCTTTGGTTTGGGAGCTGTTGCTGCAGTTGGGCATGTTGGCCAGAGAGTGCTTCTCGGGCCTCGAACTGCAACCTTGCAGGAATCTCCCAGGTTCCCGGCCCAACGAAAGCCCCCAGACCCAAATGGAGAGGGGCTGCTTGGGGGCCCCCTGGGGGCCCTTCAGGCCAGCTAGGTCTTTGGGTCCTGGCTCCTTCGCTTTGGGAGCTGTTGCTGCAGTTGGGCATGTTGTCCGGAGAGTGCTTCTCCGGCCGCGAACTGCAACCTTGCAGGAATCTCCCAGGTTCCCGGCCCAATGAAAGCCCCCAGACCCAAATGGAGAGGGGCTGCTTGGGGGCCCCCTGGGGGCCCTTCAGGCCAGCTAGGTCTTTGGGTCCTGGCTCCTTCGGTTTGGGAGCTGTTGCTGCAGTTGAGCATGTTGGCCGGAGAGTGCTTCTCGGGCCGCGAACTGTAATCTTGCAGGTACCTCTCAGGTATCCATGCCCAACGAAAGCACCCAGATCCAAATGGAGAGGGGCTGCTTGGGGGCCCCCTGGGGGCCCTTCAGGCCAGCTAGTTATTTGGGTCCTGGCTCCTTCGCTTTGGGAGCTGCTGCTGCAGTTGGGCATGTTGGCCGGAGAGTGCTTCTCGGGCCGCGAACTGCAACCTTGCAGGTACCTCCCAGGTTCCTGGCCCAACGAAAGCCCCCAGACCCAAATGGAGAGGGGCTGCTTGGGGGCCCCCTGGGGGCCCTTCAGGCCTGCTAGGTCTTTGGGTCCTGGCTCCTTTGCTTTGAGAGCTGTTGCTGCAGTTGGGCATGTTGGGCGGAGAGTGCTTCTCGGGCTGCGAACTGCAACCTTGCAGGAATCTCCCAGGTTCCCGGCCCAACGAAAGCCCCCAGACCCAAATTGAGAGGGGCTGCTTGGGGGCCCCCTGGGGGCCCTTCAGGCCAGCTAGGTCTTTGTGTCCTGGCTCATTCGCTTTGGGAGCTGTTGCTGCAGTTGGGCATGTTTGCCAGAGAGTGCTTCTCGGGCCTCGAACTGTAACCTTGCAGGTACCTCTCAGGTATACATGCCCAACGAAAGCCCCCAGACCCAAATTGAGAGGGGCTGCTTGGGGGCCCCCTGGGGGCCCTTCAGGCCAGCTAGGTCTTTGTGTCCTGGCTCATTCGGTTTGGGAGCTGTTGCTGCAGTTGGGCATGTTGGCCGGAGAGTGCTTCTCGGGCCTCGAACTGCAACCTTGCAGGAATCTCCCAGGTTCCCGGCCCAACAAAAGCCCCCAGACCCAAATTGAGAGGGGCTGCATGGGGGCCCCCTGGGTGCCCTTCAGGCCAGCTAGGTCTTTGGGTCCTGGCTCATTCGCTTTGGGAGCTGTTGCTGCAGTTGGGCATGTTGGCCGGAGAGTGCTTCTCCGGCCGCGAACTGCAACCTTGCAGGTACCTCCCAGGTTCCCCGCGCAACGAAAGCCCCCAGACCCAAATGGAGAGGAGCTCCTTGGGGGCCCCCTGGGGGCCCTTCAGGCCAGCTAGGTCTTTGGGTCCTGGCTCCTTCGGTTTTGGAGTTGTTGCTGCAGTTGGGCATGTTGGCCGGAGAGTGCTTCTCCGGCCGCGAACTGCAACCTTGCAGGAATCTCCCAGGTTCCCGGCCCAACGAAAGCCCCCAGACCCAAATTGAGAGGGGCTGCTTGGGGGCCCCCTGGGGGCCCTTCAGGCCAGCTAGGTCTTTGGGTCCTGGCTCATTCGGTTTGGGAGCTGTTGCTGCAGTTGGGCATGTTGGCCGGAGAGTGCTTCTCGGGCCGCGAACTGCAACCTTGCAGGAATCTCCCAGGTTCCCAGCCCAACGAAAGCCCCCAGACCCAAATAGAGAGGGGCTGCTTGGGGACCCCCTGGGGGCCCTTCAGGCCAGCTAGGTCTTTGGGTCCTGGCTCATTCGCTTTGGGAGCTGTTGCTGCAGTTGGGCATGTTGGCCAGAGAGTGCTTCTCGGGCCTCGAACTGCAACCTTGCAGGTACCTCTCAGGTATACATGCCCAACGAAAGCCCCCAGACCCAAATTGAGAGGGGCTACTTGGGGGCCCCCTGGGGGCCCTTCAGGCCAGCTAGGTCTTTGTGTCCTGGCTCATTCGGTTTGGGAGCTGTTGCTGCAGTTGGGCATGTTGGCCGGAGAGTGCTTCTCGGGCCGCGAACTGCAACCTTGCAGGATTCTCCCAGATTCCCGGCCCAACGAAAGCCCCCAGACCCAAATGGAGAGGGGCTGCTCTGGGCCCACCTGGGGGCCCTTCAGGCCAGCTAGGTCTTTGGGTCCTGGCTCCTTCGGTTTGGGAGCTGTTGCTGCAGTTGGGCATGTTGGCCGGAGAGTGCTTCTCGGGCCGCGAACTGCAACCTTGCAGGAATCTCCCAGGTTCCCGGCCCAACGAAAGCCCCCAGACCCAAATGGAGAGGGGCTGCTTGGGGGCCCCCTGGGGGCCCTTCAGGCCAGCTAGGTCTTTGTGTCCTGGCTCCTTCGGTTTGGGAGCTGTTGCTGCAGTTGGGCATGTTGGCCGGAGAGTGCTTCTCGGGCCGCGAACTGCAACCTTGCAGGAATCTCCCAGGTTCCCGGCCCAACGAAAGCCCCCAGACCCAAATTGAGAGGGGCTGCTTGGGGGCCCCCTGGGGGCCCTTCAGGCCAGCTAGGTCTTTGGGTCCTGGCTCCTTCGCTTTGGGAGCTGTTGCTGCAGTTGGGCATGTTGGCCGGAGAGTGCTTCTCGGGGCGGCGAACTGCAACCTTGCAGGAATCTCCCAGGTTCCCCGCCCAACGAAAGCCCCCAGACCCAAATGGAGAGGGGCTGCTTGGGGGGCCCCCTGGGGGCCCTTCAGGCCAGCTAGGTCTTTGGGTCCTGGCTCCTTCGGTTTGGGAGCTGTTGCTGCAGTTGAGCATGTTGGCCGGAGAGTGCTTCTCGGGCCGCGAACTGTAACCTTGCAGGTACCTCTCAGGTATCCATGCCCAACGAAAGCCCCCAGACCCAAATGGAGAGGGGCTGCTTGGGGGCCCCCTGGGGGCCCTTCAGGCCAGCTAGGTCTTTGGGTCCTGGCTCCTTCGGTTTGGGAGCTGTTGCTGCAGTTGGGCATGTTGGGCGGAGAGTGCTTCTCGGGCTGCGAACTGCAACCTTGAAGGAATCTCCCAGGTTCCCAGCCCAACGAAAGCCCCCAGACCCAAATTGAGAGGTGCTGCTTGGGGGCCCCCTGGGGGCCCTTCAGGCCAGCTAGGTCTTTGTGTCCTGGCTCCTTCGGTTTGGGAGCTGTTGCTGCAGTTGAGCATGTTGGCCAGAGAGTGCTTCTCGGGCCTCGAACTGCAACCTTGCAGGTACCTCTCAGGTATACATGCCCAACGAAAGCCCCCAGACCCAAATGGAGAGGGGCTGCTTGGGGGCCCCCTGGGGGCCCTTCAGGCCAGCTAGGTCTTTGTGTCCTGGCTCATTCGGTTTGGGAGCTGTTGCTGCAGTTGGGCATGTTGGCCGGAGAGTGCTTCTCGGGCCTCGAACTGCAACCTTGCAGGAATCTCCCAGGTTCCCGGCCCAACGAAAGCCCCCAGACCCAAATTGAGAGGGGCTGCATGGGGGCCCCCTGGGGGCCCTTCAGGCCAGCTAGGTCTTTGGGTCCTGGCTCCTTCGCTTTGGGAGCTGTTGCTGCAGTTGGGCATGTTGGCCGGAGAGTGCTTCTCCGGCCGCGAACTGCAACCTTGCAGGTACCTCCCAGGTTCCCGGCCCAACGAAAGCCCCCAGACCCAAATGGAGAGGAGCTCCTTGGGGGCCCCATGGGGGCCCTTCAGGCCAGCTAGGTCTTTGGGTCCTGGCTCCTTCGGTTTGGGAGCTGTTGCTGCAGTTGGGCATGTTGGCCGGAGAGTGCTTCTCGGGCCGCGAACTGCAACCTTGCAGGAATCTCCCAGGTTCCCGGCCCAACGAAAGCCCCCAGACCCAAATGGAGAGGGGCTGCTTGGGGGCCCCCTGGGGGCCATTCAGGCCAGCTAGGTCTTTGTGTCCTGGCTCCTTCGGTTTGGGAGCTGTTGCTGCAGTTGAGCATGTTGGCCGTAGAGTGCTTCTCGGGCCGCGAACTGTAACCTTGCAGGTACCTCTCAGGTATCCATGCCCAACGAAAGCCCCCAGACCCAAATGGAGAGGGGCTGCTTGGGGGCCCCCTGGGGGCCCTTCAGGCCAGCTAGGTCTTTGGGTCCTGGCTCCTTCGCTTTGGGAGCTGTTGCTGCAGTTGGGCATGTTGGGCGGAGAGTGCTTCTCGGGCTGCGAACTGCAACCTTGAAGGAATCTCCCAGGTTCCCGGCCCAACGAAAGCCCCCAGACCCAAATTGAGAGGGGCTGCTTGGGGGCCCCCTGGGGGCCCTTCAGGCCAGCTAGGTCTTTGTGTCCTGGCTCATTCGCTTTGGGAGCTGTTGCTGCAGTTGAGCATGTTGGCCGGAGAGTGCTTCTCGGGCCGCGAACTGTAACCTTGCAGGTACCTCTCAGGTATCCATGCCCAACGAAAGCCCCCAGACCCAAATTGAGAGGGGCTGCTTGGTGGCCCCCTGGGGGCCCTTCAGGCCAGCTAGGTCTTTGTGTCCTGGCTCATTCGGTTTGGGAGCTGTTGCTGCAGTTGGGCATGTTGGCCGGAGAGTGCTTCTCGGGCCTCGAACTGCAACCTTGCAGGAATCTCCCAGGTTCCCGGCCCAACGAAAGCCCCCAGACCCAAATGGAGAGGGGCTGCTTGGGGGCCCCCTGGGGGCCCTTCAGGCCAGCTAGGTCTTTGGGTCCTGGCTCCTTCGCTTTGGGAGCTGTTGCTGCAGTTGGGCATGTTGGCCGGAGAGTGCTTCTCGGGCCGCGAACTGCAACCTTGCAGGATTCTCCCAGGGTCCCGGCCCAACGAAAGCCCCCAGACCCAAATGGAGAGGGGCTGCTTGGGGGCCCCCTGGGGGCCCTTCAGGCCAGCTAGGTCTTTGGGTCCTGGCTCCTTCGGTTTGGGAGCTATTGCTGTAGTTGGGCATGTTGGCCGGAGAGTGCTTCTCGGGCCGCGAACTGCAACCTTGCAGGAATCTCCCAGGTTCCCCGCCCAACGAAAGCCCCCAGACCCAAATGGAGAGGGGCTGCTTGGGGACCCCCTGGGGGCCCTTCAGGCCAGCTAGGTCTTTGGGTCCTGGCTCCTTCGCTTTGGGAGCTGTTGCTGCAGTTGGGCATGTTGTCCGGAGAGTGCTTCTCGGGCCGCGAACTGCAACCTTGCAGGAATCTCCCAGGTTCCCGGCCCAACGAAAGCCCCCAGACCCAAATTGAGAGGGGCTGCTTGGGGGCCCCCTGGGGGCCCTTCAGGCCAGCTAGGTCTTTGGGTCCTGGCTCCTTCGCTTTGGGAGCTGTTGCTGCAGTTGAGCATGTTGGCCGGAGAGTGCTTCTCGGGCCGCGAACTGTAACCTTGCAGGTACCTCTCAGGTATCCATGCCCAACGAAAGCCCCCAGACCCAAATTGAGAGGGGCTGCTTGGGGACCCCCTGGGGGCCCTTCAGGCTTGCTAGGTCTTTGGGTCCTGGCTCCTTCGGTTTGGGAGCTGTTGCTGCAGTTGAGCATGTTGGCCGGAGAGTGCTTCTCGGGCCGCGAACTGTAACCTTGCAGGTACGTCTCAGGTATCCATGCCCAACGAAAGCCCCCAGACCCAAATGGAGAGGAGCTCCTTGGGGGCCCCATGGGGGCCTTTCAGGCCAGCTAGGTCTTTGGGTCCTGGCTCCTTCGCTTTGGGAGCTGTTGCTGCAGTTGGGCATGTTGGCCGGAGAGTGCTTCTCGGGCCGCGTACTGCAACCTTGAAGGAATCTCCCAGGTTCCCGGCCCAACGAAAGCCCCCAGACCCAAATTGAGAGGGGCTTCTTGGGGGCCCCCTGGGGGCCCTTCAGGCCAGCTAGGTCTTTGGGTCCTGGCTCATTCGCTTTGGGAGCTGTTGCTGCAGTTGGGCATGTTGGCCAGAGAGTGCTTCTCGGGCCTCGAACTGCAACCTTGCAGGTACCTCTCAGGTATACATGCCCAACGAAAGCCCACAGACCCAAATTGAGAGGGGCTACTTGGGGGCCCCCTGGGGGCCCTTCAGGCCAGCTAGGTCTTTGTGTCCTGGCTCCTTCGGTTTGGGAGCTGTTGCTGCAGTTGGGCATGTTGGCCGGAGAGTGCTTCTCGGGCCGCGAACTGCAACCTTGCAGGATTCTCCCAGATTCCCGGCCCAACGAAAGCCCCCAGACCCAAATGGAGAGGGGCTGCTTGGGGGCCCCCTGGGGGCCCTTCAGGCCAGCTAGGTCTTTGGGTCCTGGCTCCTTCGCTTTGGGAGCTGTTGCTGCAGTTGGGCATGTTGGCCGGAGAGTGCTTCTCCGGCCGCGAACTGCAACCTTGCAGGAATCTCCCAGGTTCCCGGCCCAACGAAAGCCCCCAGACCCAAATTGAGAAGGGCTGCTTGGGGGCCCCCTGGGGGCCCTTCAGGCCAGCTAGGTCTTTGGGTCCTGGCTCCTTCGCTTTGGGAGCTGTTGCTGCAGTTGAGCATGTTGGCCGGAGAGTGCTTCTCGGGCCGCGAACTGTAACCTTGCAGGTACCTCTCAGGTATACATGCCCAACGAAAGCCCCCAGACCCAAATTGAGAGGGGCTGCTTGGTGGCCCCCTGGGGGCCCTTCAGGCCAGCTAGGTCTTTGGGTCCTGGCTCCTTCGCTTTGGGAGCTGTTGCTGGATATTGGGCATGTTGGCCGGAGAGTGCTTCTCGGGCCGCGAACTGCAACCTTGCAGGAATCTCCCAGGTTCCCGGCCCAACGAAAGCCCCCAGACCCAAATTGAGAGGGGCTGCTTGGGGGCCCCCTGGGGGCCCTTCAGGCCAGCTAGGTCTTTGGGTCCTGGCTCCTTCGGTTTGGGAGCTGTTGCTGCAGTTGGGCATGTTGGCCGGAGAGTGCTTCTCGGGCCGCGAACTGTAACCTTACAGGTACCTCTCAGGTATCCATGCCCAACGAAAGCCCCCAGACCCAAATTGAGAGGGGCTGCTTGGTGGCCCCCTGGGGGCCCTTCAGGCCAGCTAGGTCTTTGGGTCCTGGCTCCTTCGCTTTGGGAGCTGTTGCTGCAGTTGGGCATGTTGGCCGGAGAGTGCTTCTCGGGCCGCGAACTGCAACCTTGCAGGTACCTCCCAGGTTCCCGGCCCAACGAAAGCCCCCAGACCCAAATTGAGAGGGGCTGCTTGGGGGCCCCCTGGGGGCCCTTCAGGCCAGCTAGGTCTTTGGGTCTTGGCTCCTTCGCTTTGGGAGCTGTTGCTGCAGTTGGGCATGTTGGCCGGAGAGTGCTTCTCCGGCCGCGAACTGCAACCTTGCAGGTATCTCCCAGATTCCCGGCCCAACGAAAGCCCCCAGACCCAAATGGAGAGGAGCTGCTTGGGGGCCCCCTGGGGGCCCTTCAGGCCAGCTAGGTCTTTGGGTCCTGGCTCCTTCGCTTTGGGAGCTGTTGCTGCAGTTGGGCATGTTGGCCGGAGAGTGCTTCTCGGGCCGCGAACTGCAACCTTGCAGGAATCTTCCTAGTTCCCGGCCCAACGAAAGCCCCCAGACCCAAATGGAGAGGGGCTGCTTGGGGACCCCCTGGGCGCCCTTCAGGCCAGCTAGGTCTTTGGGTCCTGGCTCCTTCGGTTTGGGAGCTGTTGCTGCAGTTGGGCATGTTGGCCGGAGAGTGCTTCTCGGGCCGCGAACTGTAATCTTGCAGGTACATCTCAGGTATCCATGCCCAACGAAAGCACCCAGACCCAAATTGAGAGGGGCTGCTTGGTGGCCCCCTGGGGGCCCTTCAGGCCAGCTAGGTCTTTGGGTCCTGGCTCCTTCGCTTTTGGAGCTGTTGCTGGATATTGGGCATGTTGGCCGGAGAGTGCTTCTCGGGCCGCGAACTGCAACCTTGCAGGAATCTCCCAGGTTCCCGGCCCAACGAAAGCCCCCAGACCCAAATTGAGAGGGGCTGCTTGGGGGCCCCCTGGGGGCCCTTCAGGCCAGCTAGGTCTTTGGGTCCTGGCTCCTTCGCTTTGGGAGCTGTTGCTGCAGTTGAGCATGTTGGCCGGAGAGTGCTTCTCGGGCCGCGAACTGTAACCTTGCAGGTACCTCTCAGGTATCCATGCCCAACGAAAGCCCCCAGACCCAAATTGAGAGGGGCTGCTTGGTGGCCCCCTGGGGGCCCTTCAGGCCAGCTAGGTCTTTGTGTCCTTGCTCCTTCGCTTTGGTAGCTGTTGCTGGATATTGGGCATGTTGGCCGGAGAGTGCTTCTCGGGCCGCGAACTGCAACCTTGCAGGATTCTCCCAGGTTCCCCGCCCAACGAAAGCCCCCAGACCCAAATGGAGAGGGGCTGCTTGGGGCCCCCCTGGGGGCCCTTCAGGCCAGCTAGGTCTTTGGGTCCTGGCTCCTTCGCTTTGGGAGCTGTTGCTGCAGTTGGGCATGTTGGCCGGAGAGTGCTTCTCGGGCCGCGAACTGCAACCTTGCAGGATTCTCCCAGGTTCCCGGCCCAACGAAAGCCCCCAGACCCAAATGGAGAGGGGCTGCTTGGGGGCCCCCTGGGGGCCCTTCAGGCCAGCTAGGTCTTTGGGTCCTGGCTCCTTCGGTTTGGGAGCTATTGCTGCAGTTGGGCATGTTGGCCGGAGAGTGCTTCTCGGGCCGCGAACTGCAACCTTGCAGGAATCTCCCAGGTTCCCGGCCCAACGAAAGCCCCCAGACCCAAATGGAGAGGGGCTGCTTGGGGACCCCCTGGAGGCCCTTCAGGCCAGCTAGGTCTTTGGGTCCTGGCTCCTTCGGTTTGGGAGCTGTTGCTGCAGTTGAGCATGTTGGCCGGAGAGTGCTTCTTGGGCCGCGAACTGTAACCTTGCAGGTACCTCTCAGGTATACATGCCCAACGAAAGCCCCCAGACCCAAATTGAGAGGGGCTGCTTGGTGGCCCCCTGGGGGCCCTTCAGGCCAGCTAGGTCTTTGTGTCCTGGCTCATTCGGTTTGGGAGCTGTTGCTGCAGTTGGGCATGTTGGCCGGAGAGTGCTTCTCGGGCCTCGAACTGCAACCTTGCAGGAATCTCCCAGGTTCCCGGCCCAACGAAAGCCCCCAGACCCAAATGGAGAGGGGCTGCTTGGGGGCCCCCTGGGGGCCCTTCAGGCCAGCTAGGTCTTTGGGTCCTGGCTCCTTCGCTTTGGGAGCTGTTGCTGCAGTTGGGCATGTTGGCCGGAGAGTGCTTCTCGGGCCGCGAACTGCAACCTTGCAGGATTCTCCCAGGGTCCCGGCCCAACGAAAGCCCCCAGACCCAAATGGAGAGGGGCTGCTTGGGGGCCCCCTGGGGGCCCTTCAGGCCAGCTAGGTCTTTGGGTCCTGGCTCCTTCGCTTTGGGAGCTGTTGCTGCAGTTGAGCATGTTGGCCGGAGAGTGCTTCTCGGGCCGCGAACTGCAACCTTGCAGGATTCTCCCAGGGTCCCGGCCCAACGAAAGCCCCCAGACCCAAATTGAGATGGGCTGCTTGGGGTCCCCCTGGGGGCCCTTCAGGCCAGCTAGGTCTTTGGGTCCTGGCTCCTTCGCTTTGGGAGCTGTTGCTGCAGTTGGGCATGTTGGCCGGAGAGTGCTTCTCGGGCCGCGAACTGCAACCTTGCAGGAATCTCCCAGGTTCCCGGCCCAACGAAAGCCCCCAGACCCAAATGGAGAGGGGCTGCTTGGTGGCCCCCTGGGGGCCCTTCAGGCCAGCTAGGTCTTTGGGTCCTGGCTCCTTCGGTTTGGGAGCTGTTGCTGCAGTTGAGCATGTTCGCCGGAGAGTGCTTCTCGGGCCGCGAAATGCAACCTTGCAGGATTCTCCCAGGTTCCCGGCCCAACGAAAGCCCCCAGACCCAAATGGAGATGAGCTCCTTGGGGGCCCCCTGGGGGCCCTTCAGGCCAGCTAGGTCTTTGGGTCCTGGCTCCTTCGCTTTGGGAGCTGTTGCTGCAGTTGAGCATGTTGGCCGGAGAGTGCTTCTCGGGCCGCGAACTGCAACCTCGCAGGTACCTCTCAGGTATCCATGCCCAACGAAAGCCCCCAGACCCAAATTGAGAGGGGCTGCTTGGTGGCCCCCTGGGGGCTCTTCAGGCCAGCTAGGTCTTTGTGTCCTTGCTCCTTCGCTTTGGTAGCTGTTGCTGGATATTGGGCATGTTGGCCGGAGAGTGCTTCTCGGGCCGCGAACTGCAACCTTGCAGGATTCTCCCAGGTTCCCGGCCCAACGAAAGCCCCCAGACCCAAATGGAGAGGGGCTGCTTGGGGCCCCCCTGGGGGCCCTTCAGGCCAGCTAGGTCTTTGGGTCCTGGCTCCTTCGGTTTGGGAGCTGTTGCTGCAGTTGGGCATGTTGGCCGGAGAGTGCTTCTCGGGCCGCGAACTGCAACCTTGCAGGATTCTCCCAGGTTCCCGGCCCAACGAAAGCCCCCAGACCCAAATGGAGAGGGGCTGCTTGGGGGCCCCCTGGGGGCCCTTCAGGCCAGCTAGGTCTTTGGGTCCTGGCTCCTTCGGTTTGGGAGCTGTTGCTGCAGTTGGGCATGTTGGCCGGAGAGTGCTTCTCGGGCCGCGAACTGCAACCTTGCAGGAATCTCCCAGGTTCCCGGCCCAACGAAAGCCCCCAGACCCAAATTGAGAGGGGCTGCTTGGGGGCCCCCTGGGGGCACTTCAGGCCAGCTAGGTCTTTGGGTCCTGGCTCCTTCGCTTTGGGAGCTGTTGCTGCAGTTGAGCATGTTGGCCGGAGAGTGCTTCTCCGGCCGCGAACTGTAACCTTGCAGGTACCTCTCAGGTATACATGCCCAACGAAAGCCCCCAGACCCAAATTGAGAGGGGCTGCTTGGTGGCCCCCTGGGGGCCCTTCAGGCCAGCTTGGTCTTTGGGTCCTGGCTCCTTCGGTTTGGGAGCTGTTGCTGCAGTTGGGCATGTTGGCCGGAGAGTGCTTCTCGGGCCGCGAACTGCAACCTTGCAGGAATCTCCCAGGTTCCCGGCCCAACGAAAGCCCCCAGACCCAAATGGAGAGGGGCTGCTTGGGGGCCCCCTGGGGGCCCTTCAGGCCAGCTAGGTCTTTGGGTCCTGGCTCCTTCGCTTTGGGAGCTGTTGCTGCAGTTGGGCATGTTGGCCGGAGAGTGCTTCTCGGGCCGCGAACTGCAACCTTGCAGGAATCTTCCTGGTTCCCGGCCCAACGAAAGCCCCCAGACCCAAATGGAGAGGGGCTGCTTGGGGACCCCCTGGGGGCCCTTCAGGCCAGCTAGGTCTTTGGGTCCTGGCTCCTTCGGTTTGGGAGCTGTTGCTGCAGTTGAGCATGTTGGCCGGAGAGTGCTTCTCGGTCCGCGAACTGTAATCTTGCAGGTACATCTCAGGTATCCATGCCCAACGAAAGCCCCCAGACCCAAATGGAGAGGGGCTGCTTGGGGGCCCCCTGGGGGCCCTTCAGGCCAGCTAGGTCTTTGGGTCCTGGCTCCTTCGCTTTGGGAGCTGTTGCTGCAGTTGGGCATGTTGGCCGGAGAGTGCTTCTCGGGCCTCGAACTGCAACCTTGCAGGAATCTCCCAGGTTCCCGGCCCAACGAAAGCCCCCAGACCCAAATTGAGAGGGGCTGCTTGGGGGCCCCCTGGGGGCCCTTCAGGCCAGCTAGGTCTTTGGGTCCTGGCTCCTTCGCTTTGGGAGCTGTTGCTGCAGTTGAGCATGTTGGCCGGAGAGTGCTTCTCGGGCCGCGAACTGTAACCTTGCAGGTACCTCTCAGGTATCCATGCCCAACGAAAGCCCCCAGACCCAAATGGAGAGGGGCTGCTTGGTGGCCCCCTGGGGGCCCTTCAGGCCAGCTAGGTCTTTGTGTCCTTGCTCCTTCGCTTTGGGAGCTGTTGCTGGATATTGGGCATGTTGGCCGGAGAGTGCTTCTCGGGCCGCGAACTGCAACCTTGCAGGATTCTCCCAGGTTCCCGGCCCAACGAAAGCCCCCAGACCCAAATGGAGAGGGGCTGCTTGGGGGCCCCCTGGGGGCCCTTCAGGCCAGCTAGGTCTTTGTGTCCTGGCTCCTTCGGTTTGGGAGCTGTTGCTGCAGTTGGGCATGTTGGCCGGAGAGTGCTTCTCGGGCCGCGAACTGCAACCTTGCAGGATTCTCCCAGGTTCCCGGCCCAACGAAAGCCCCCAGACCCAAATTGAGAGGGGCTGCTTGGGGGCCCCCTGGGGGCCCTTCAGGCCAGCTAGGTCTTTGGGTCCTGGCTCCTTCGCTTTGGGAGCTGTTGCTGCAGTTGGGCATGTTGGCCGGAGAGTGCTTCTCGGGCCGCGAACTGCAACCTTGCAGGAATCTCCCAGGTTCCCGGCCCAACGAAAGCCCCCAGACCCAAATTGAGAGGGGCTGCTTGGGGGCCCCCTGGGGGCCCTTCAGGCCAGCTAGGTCTTTGGGTCCTGGCTCCTTCGGTTTGGGAGCTGTTGCTGCAGTTGAGCATGTTGGCCGGAGAGTGCTTCTCGGGCCGCGAACTGTAACCTTGCAGGTACCTCTCAGGTATCCATGCCCAACGAAAGCCCCCAGACCCAAATCGAGAGGGGCTGCTTGGGGGCCCCCTGTGGGCCCTCCAGGCCAGCTAGGTCTTTGTGTCCTGCCTCATTCGGTTTGGGAGCTGTTGCTGCAGTTGGGCATGTTGGCCGGAGAGTGCTTCTCGGGCCTCGAACTGCAACCTTGCAGGAATCTCCCAGGTTCCCGGCCCAACGAAAGCCCCCAGACCCAAATGGAGAGGGGCTGCTTGGGGGCCCCCTGGGGGCCCTTCAGGCCAGCTAGGTCTTTGTGTCCTGGCTCCTTCGCTTTGGGAGCTGTTGCTGCAGTTGGGCATGTTGGCCGGAGAGTGCTTCTCGGGCCGCGAACTGCAACCTTGCAGGATTCTCCCAGGTTCCCGGCCCAACGAAAGCCCCCAGACCCAAATTGAGAGGGGATGCTTGGGGCCCCCCTGGGGGCCCTTCAGGCCAGCTAGGTCTTTGGGTCCTGGCTCCTTCGCTTTGGGAGCTGTTGCTGCAGTTGTGCATGTTGGCCGGAGAGTGCTTCTCGGGCCGCGAACTGCAACCTTGCAGGAATCTCCCAGGTTCCCGGCCGAACGAAAGCCCCCAGACCCAAATTGAGAAGGGCTGCTTGGGGGCCCCCTGGGGGCCCTTCAGGCCAGCTAGGTCTTTGGGTCCTGGCTCCTTCGCTTTGGGAGCTGTTGCTGCAGTTGAGCATGTTGGCCGGAGAGTGCTTCTCGGGCCGCGAACTGTAACCTTGCAGGTACCTCTCAGGTATACATGCCCAACGAAAGCCCCCAGACCCAAATTGAGAGGGGCTGCTTGGTGGCCCCCTGGGGGCCCTTCAGGCCAGCTAGGTCTTTGGGTCCTGGCTCCTTCGCTTTGGGAGCTGTTGCTGGATATTGGGCATGTTGGCCGGAGAGTGCTTCTCGGGCCGCGAACTGCAACCTTGCAGGAATCTCCCAGGTTCCCGGCCCAACGAAAGCCCCCAGACCCAAATTGAGAGGGGCTGCTTGGGGGCCCCCTGGGGGCCCTTCAGGCCAGCTAGGTCTTTGGGTCCTGGCTCCTTCGGTTTGGGAGCTGTTGCTGCAGTTGAGCATGTTGGCCGGAGAGTGCTTCTCGGGCCGCGAACTGTAACCTTACAGGTACCTCTCAGGTATTCATGCCCAACGAAAGCCCCCAGACCCAAATTGAGAGGGGCTGCTTGGTGGCCCCCTGGGGGCCCTTCAGGCCAGCTAGGTCTTTGGGTCCTGGCTCCTTCGCTTTGGGAGCTGTTGCTGCAGTTGGGCATGTTGGCCGGAGAGTGCTTCTCGGGCCGCGAACTGCAACCTTGCAGGTACCTCCCAGGTTCCCGGCCCAACGAAAGCCCCCAGACCCAAATGGAGAGGGGCTGCTTGGGGGCCCCCTGGGGGCCCTTCAGGCCAGCTAGGTCTTTGGGTCCTGGCTCCTTCGGTTTGGGAGCTGTTGCTGCAGTTGGGCATGTTGGCCGGAGAGTGCTTCTCGGGCCGCGAACTGCAACCTTGCAGGAATCTCCCAGGTTCCCGGCCCAACGAAAGCCCCCAGACCCAAAT
Source organism: Gallinula chloropus (assembly GCF_964237585.1). Classification (NCBI taxonomy): domain Eukaryota; kingdom Metazoa; phylum Chordata; class Aves; order Gruiformes; family Rallidae; genus Gallinula; species Gallinula chloropus. The sequence continues at coordinate 70,227 of NW_028168740.1, forward strand.
TGAGAGGGGCTGCTTGGGGGCCCCCTGGGGGCCCTTCAGGCCAGCTAGGTCTTTGGGTCCTGGCTCCTTCGCTTTGGGAGCTGTTGCTGCAGTTGAGCATGTTGGCCGGAGAGTGCTTCTCCGGCCGCGAACTGTAACCTTGCAGGTACCTCTCAGGTATACATGCCCAACGAAAGCCCCCAGACCCAAATGGAGAGGGGCTGCTTGGTGGCCCCCTGGGGGCCCTTCAGGCCAGCTTGGTCTTTGGGTCCTGGCTCCTTCGGTTTGGGAGCTGTTGCTGCAGTTGGGCATGTTGGCCGGAGAGTGCTTCTCGGGCCGCGAACTGCAACCTTGCAGGATTCTCCCAGGTTCCCGGCCCAACGAAAGCCCCCAAACCCAAATGGAGAGGGGCTGCTTGGGGGACCCCTGGGGGCCCTTCAGGCCAGCTAGGTCTTTGGGTCCTGGCTCCTTCGCTTTGGGAGCTGTTGCTGCAGTTGGGCATGTTGGCCGGAGAGTGCTTCTCGGGCCGCGAACTGCAACCTTGCAGGTACCTCCCAGGTTCCCGGCCCAACAAAAGCCCCCAGACCCAAATTGAGAGGGGCTGCTTGGGGGCCCCCTGGGGGCCCTTCAGGCCAGCTAGGTCTTTGGGTCCTGGCTCCTTCGGTTTGGGAGCTGTTGCTGCAGTTGGGCATGTTGGCCGGAGAGTGCTTCTCGGGCCGCGAACTGCAACCTTGCAGGAATCTCCCAGGTTCCCGGCCCAACGAAAGCCCCCAGACCCAAATGGAGAGGGGCTGCTTGGGGGCCCCCTGGGGGCCCTTCAGGCCAGCTAGGTCTTTGGGTCCTGGCTCCTTCGCTTTGGGAGCTGTTGCTGCAGTTGGGCATGTTGGCCGGAGAGTGCTTCTCGGGCCGCGAACTGCAACCTTGCAGGTACCTCCCAGGTTCCCGGCCCAACGAAAGCCCCCAGACCCAAATGGAGAGGGGCTGCTTGGGGGCCCCCTGGGGGCCCTTCAGGCCAGCTAGGTCTTTGGGTCCTGGCTCCTTCGCTTTGGGAGCTGTTGCTGCAGTTGGGCATGTTGGCCGGAGAGTGCTTCTCGGGCCGCGAACTGCAACCTTGCAGGAATCTTCCTGGTTCCCGGACCAACGAAAGCCCCCAGACCCAAATGGAGAGGGGCTGCTTGGGGACCCCCTGGGGGCCCTTCAGGCCAGCTAGGTCTTTGGGTCCTGGCTCCTTCGGTTTGGGAGCTGTTGCTGCAGTTGAGCATGTTGGCCGGAGAGTGCTTCTCGGGCCGCGAACTGTAATCTTGCAGGTACATCTCAGGTATCCATGCCCAACGAAAGCCCCCAGACCCAAATGGAGAGGGGCTGCTTGGGGGCCCCCTGGGGGCCCTTCAGGCCAGCTAGGTCTTTGGGTCCTGGCTCCTTCGCTTTGGGAGCTGTTGCTGCAGTTGGGCATGTTGGCCGGAGAGTGCTTCTCGGGCCTCGAACTGCAACCTTGCAGGAATCTCCCAGGTTCCCGGCCCAACGAAAGCCCCCAGACCCAAATTGAGAGGGGCTGCTTGGGGGCCCCCTGGGGGCCCTTCAGGCCAGCTAGGTCTTTGGGTCCTGGCTCCTTCGCTTTGGGAGCTGTTGCTGCAGTTGAGCATGTTGGCCGGAGAGTGCTTCTCGGGCCGCGAACTGTAACCTTGCAGGTACCTCTCAGGTATCCATGCCCAACGAAAGCCCCCAGACCCAAATGGAGAGGGGCTGCTTGGTGGCCCCCTGGGGGCCCTTCAGGCCAGCTAGGTCTTTGTGTCCTTGCTCCTTCGCTTTGGGAGCTGTTGCTGGATATTGGGCATGTTGGCCGGAGAGTGCTTCTCGGGCCGCGAACTGCAACCTTGCAGGATTCTCCCAGGTTCCCGGCCCAACGAAAGCCCCCAGACCCAAATTGAGAGGGGCTGCTTGGGGGCCCCCTGGGGGCCCTTCAGGCCAGCTAGGTCTTTGTGTCCTGGCTCCTTCGGTTTGGGAGCTGTTGCTGCAGTTGGGCATGTTGGCCGGAGAGTGCTTCTCCGGCCTCGAACTGCAACCTTGCAGGATTCTCCCAGGTTCCCGGCCCAACGAAAGCCCCCAGACCCAAATGGAGAGGGGCTGCTTGGGGGCCCCCTGGGGGCCCTTCAGGCCAGCTAGGTCTTTGGGTCCTGGCTCCTTCGCTTTGGGAGCTGTTGCTGCAGTTGGGCATGTTGGCCGGAGAGTGCTTCTCGGGCCGCGAACTGCAACCTTGCAGGAATCTCCCAGGTTCCCGGCCCAACGAAAGCCCTCAGACCCAAATGGAGAGGGGCTGCTTGGGGGCCCCCTGGGGGCCCTTCAGGCCAGCTAGGTCTTTGGGTCCTGGCTCCTTCGGTTTGGGAGCTGTTGCTGCAGTTGAGCATGTTGGCCGGAGAGTGCTTCTCGGGCCGCGAACTGTAACCTTGCAGGTACCTCTCAGGTATCCATGCCCAACGAAAGCCCCCAGACCCAAATGGAGAGGGGCTGCTTGGGGGCCCCCTGGGGGCCCTCCAGGCCAGCTAGGTCTTTGGGTCCTGGCTCCTTCGGTTTGGGAGCTGTTGCTGCAGTTGGGCATGTTGGCCGGAGAGTGCTTCTCGGTCCGCGAACTGCAACCTTGAAGGAATCTCCCAGGTTCCCGGCCCAACGAAAGCACCCAGACCCAAATTGAGAGGGGCTGCTTGGGGGCCCCCTGGGGGCCCTTCAGGCCAGCTAGGTCTTTGGGTCCTGGCTCCTTCGCTTTGGGAGCTGTTGCTGGATATTGGGCATGTTGGGCGGAGAGTGCTTCTCGGGCCGCGAACTGCAACCTTGCATGAATCTCCCAGGTTCCCGGCCCAACGAAAGCCCCCAGACCCAAATTGGGAGGGGCTGCTTGGGGGCCCCCTGGGGGCCCTTCAGGCCAGCTAGGTCTTTGGGTCCTGGCTCCTTCGGTTTGGGACCTGTTGCTGCAGTTGGTCATGTGGGGCGGAGAGTGCTTCTCGGGCCGCGAACTGCATTCTTGCAGGATTCTCCCAGGTTCTCAGCCTAAAGAAAGCCCCCAGACCCAAATGGAGAGGGGCTGCTTGGTGGCCCCCTGGGGGCCCTTCAGGCCAGCTAGGTCTTTGGGTCCTGGCTCCTTCGGTTTGGGAGCTGTTGCTGCAGTTGGGCATGTTGGCTGGAGAGTGCTTCTCGGGCCGCGAACTGCAACCTTGCAGGGACCTCTCAGGTATACATGCCCAACGAAAGCCCCCAGACCCAAATGGAGAGGGGCTGCTTGGGGGCCCCCTGGGGCCCTTCAGGCCAGCTAGGTCTTTGGGTCCTGGCTCCTTCGCTTTGGGAGCTGTTGGTGCAGTTGGGCATGTTGGGCGGAGAGTGCTTCTCGGTCCGCGAACTGCAACCTTGAAGGAATCTCCCAGGTTCCCGGCCCAACGAAAGCCCCCAGACCCAAATGGAGAGGGGCTGCTTGGGGCCCCTCTGGGGACCCTTCAGGCCAGCTAGGTCTTTGGGTCCTGGCTCCTTCATTTTGGGAGCTGTTGCTGCAGTTGGGCATGTTGGCCGGAGAGTGCTTCTCGGGCCGCGAACTGCAACCTTGCAGGATTCTCCCAGGTTCCCGGCCCAACGAAAGCCCCCAGACCCAAATGGAGAGGGGCTGCTTGGGGGCCCCCTGGGGGCCCTTCAGGCCAGCTAGGTCTTTGGGTCCTGGCTCCTTCGGTTTGGGAGCTGTTGCTGCAGTTGGGCATGTTGGCCGGAGAGTGCTTCTCGGGCCGCGAACTGCAACCTTGCATGAATCTCCCAGGTTCCCGGCCCAACGAAAGCCCCCAGACCCAAATGGAGAGGGGCTGCTTGGGGGCCCCCTGGGGGCCCTTCAGGCCAGCTAGGTCTTTGGGTCCTGGCTCCTTCGGTTTGGGAGCTGTTGCTGCAGTTGGACATGTTGGGCGGAGAGTGCTTCTCGGGCCGCGTACTGCAACCTTGCATGAATCTCCCAGGTTCCCGGCCCAACGAAAGCCCCCAGACCCAAATTGAGAGGGGCTGCTTGGTGGCCCCCTGGGGGCCCTTCAGGCCAGCTAGGTCTTTGGGTCCTGGCTCCTTCGGTTTGGGAGCTGTTGCTGCAGTTGGGCATGTTGGCCGGAGAGTGCTTCTCGGGCCGCGAACTGCAACCTTGCATGAATCTCCCAGGTTCCCGGCCCAACGAAAGCCCCCAGACCCAAATGGAGAGGGGCTGCTTGGGGGCCTCCTGGGGGCCCTTCAGGCCAGCTAGGTCTTTGGGTCCTGGCTCCTTCGGTTTGGGAGCTGTTGCTGCAGTTGGGCATGTTGGCCGGAGAGTGCTTCTCGGGCCGCGAACTGCATTCTTGCAGGATTCTCCCAGGTTCTCAGCCTAAAGAAAGCCCCCAGACCCAAATGGAGAGGGGCTGCTTGGGGGCCCCCTGGGGGCCCTTCAGGCCAGCTAGGTCTTTGGGTCCTGGCTCCTTCGGTTTGGGAGCTGTTGCTGCAGTTGGGCATGTTGGCCGGAGAGTGCTTCTCGGGCCGCGAACTGCAACCTTGCATGAATCTCCCAGGTTCCCGGCCCAACGAAAGCCCCCAGACCCAAATGGAGAGGGGCTGCTTGGGGGCCCCCTGGGGGCCCTTCAGGCCAGCTAGGTCTTTGGGTCCTGGCTCCTTCGGTTTGGGAGCTGTTGCTGCAGTTGGGCATGTTGGCCGGAGAGTGCTTCTCGGGCCGCGAACTGTAACTTGCAGGTATCTCTCAGGTATACATGCCCAACGAAAGCCCCCAGACCCAAATGGAGAGGGGCTGCTTGGGGGCCCCCTGGGGGCCCTTCAGGCCAGCTAGATCTTTGGGTCCTGGCTCCTTCGCTTTGGGAGCTGTTGCTGCACTTGGGCATGTTGGCCGGAAAGTGCTTCTCGGGCCGCGAACTGTAACCTTGCAGGTACCTCTCAGGTATCCATGCCCAAAGAAAGCCCCCAGACCCAAATGGAGAGGGGCTGCTTGGTGGCCTTCTGGGGGCCCTTCAGGCCAGCTAGGTCTTTGGGTCCTGGCTCCTTCGCTTTGGGAGCTGTTGCTGCAGTTGGGCATGTTGGGCGGAGAGTGCTTCTCGGTCCGCGAACTGCAACCTTGAAGGAATCTCCCAGGTTCCCGGCCCAACGAAAGCCCCCAGACCCAAATGGAGAGGGGCTGCTTGGGGCCTCTCTGGGGACCCTTCAGGCCAGCTAGGTCTTTGGGTCCTGGCTCCTTCATTTTGGGAGCTGTTGCTGCAGTTGGGCATGTTGGCCGGAGAGTGCTTCTCGGGCCGCGAACTGCAACCTTGCAGGATTCTCCCAGGTTCCCGGCCCAACGAAAGCCCCCAGACCCAAATGGAGAGGGGCTGCTTGGGGGCCCCCTGGGGGCCCTTCAGGCCAGCTAGGTCTTTGGGTCCTGGCTCCTTCGGTTTGGGAGCTGTTGCTGCAGTTGGGCATGTTGGCCGGAGAGTGCTTCTCGGGCCGCGAACTGCAACCTTGCAGGAATCTCCCAGGTTCCCGGCCCAACGAAAGCCCCCAGACCCAAATGGAGAGGGGCTGCTTGGGGGCCCCCTGGGGGCCCTTCAGGCCAGCTAGGTCTTTGGGTCCTGGCTCCTTCGGTTTGGGAGCTGTTGCTGCAGTTGGACATGTTGGGCGGAGAGTGCTTCTCGGGCCGCGTACTGCAACCTTGCATGAATCTCCCAGGTTCCCGGCCCAACGAAAGCCCCCAGACCCAAATTGAGAGGGGCTGCTTGGTGGCCCCCTGGGGGCCCTTCAGGCCAGCTAGGTCTTTGGGTCCTGGCTCCTTCGGTTTGGGAGCTGTTGCTGCAGTTGGGCATGTTGGCCGGAGAGTGCTTCTCGGGCCGCAAACTGCAACCTTGCATGAATCTCCCAGGTTCCCGGCCCAACGAAAGCCCCCAGACCCAAATGGAGAGGGGCTGCTTGGGGGCCTCCTGGGGGCCCTTCAGGCCAGCTAGGTCTTTGGGTCCTGGCTCCTTCGCTTTGGGAGCTGTTGCTGCAGTTGGGCATGTTGGCCGGAGAGTGCTTCTCGGGCCGCGAACTGCATTCTTGCAGGATTCTCCCAGGTTCTCAGCCTAAAGAAAGCCCCCAGACCCAAATGGAGAGGGGCTGCTTGGGGGCCCCCTGGGGGCCCTTCAGGCCAGCTAGGTCTTTGGGTCCTGGCTCCTTCGGTTTGGGAGCTGTTGCTGCAGTTGGGCATGTTGGCCGGAGAGTGCTTCTCGGGCCGCGAACTGCAACCTTGCATGAATCTCCCAGGTTCCCGGCCCAACGAAAGCCCCCAGACCCAAATGGAGAGGGGCTGCTTGGGGGCCCCCTGGGGGCCCTTCAGGCCAGCTAGGTCTTTGGGTCCTGGCTCCTTCGGTTTGGGAGCTGTTGCTGCAGTTGGGCATGTTGGCCGGAGAGTGCTTCTCGGGCCGCGAACTGTAACTTGCAGGTATCTCTCAGGTATACATGCCCAACGAAAGCCCCCAGACCCAAATGGAGAGGGGCTGCTTGGGGGCCCCCTGGGGGCCCTTCAGGCCAGCTAGATCTTTGGGTCCTGGCTCCTTCGCTTTGGGAGCTGTTGCTGCACTTGGGCATGTTGGCCGGAAAGTGCTTCTCGGGCCGCGAACTGTAACCTTGCAGGTACCTCTCAGGTATCCATGCCCAAAGAAAGCCCCCAGACCCAAATGGAGAGGGGCTGCTTGGTGGCCTTCTGGGGGCCCTTCAGGCCAGCTAGGTCTTTGGGTCCTGGCTCCTTCGCTTTGGGAGCTGTTGCTGCAGTTGGGCATGTTGGCCGGAGAGTGCTTCTCGGGCCGCGAACTGCAACCTTGCAGGTACCTCCCAGGTTCCCGGCCCAACGAAAGCCCCCAGACCCAAATGGAGAGGGGCTGCTTGGGGGCCCCCTGGGGGCCCTTCAGGCCAGCTAGGTCTTTGGGTCCTGGCTCCTTCGGTTTGGGAGCTGTTGCTGCAGTTGGGCATGTTGGGCGGAGAGTGCTTCTCGGGCCGCGAACTGCAACCTTGAAGGAATCTCCCAGGTTCCCGGCCCAACGAAAGCCCCCAGACCCAAATTGAGAGGGGCTGCTTGGGGGCCTCCTGGGGGCCCTTCAGGCCAGCTAGGTCTTTGGGTCCTGGCTCCTTCGGTTTGGGAGCTGTTTCTGCAGTTGGGCATGTTGGCCGGAGAGTGCTTCTCGGGCCGCGAACTGCAACCTTGCATGAATCTCCCAGGTTCCCGGCCCAACGAAAGCCCCCAGACCCAAATGGAGAGGGGCTGCTTGGTGGCCCCCTGGGGGCCCTTCAGGCCAGCTAGGTCTTTGGGTCCTGGCTCCTTCGGTTTGGGAGCTGTTGCTGCAGTTGGGCATGTTGGGCGGAGAGTGCTTCTCGGGCCGCGAACTGCAACCTTGCAGGTAGCTCCCAGGTTCCCGGCCCAACGAAAGCCCCCAGACCCAAATGGAGAGGGGCTGCTTGGGGGCCCCCTGGGGGCCCTTCAGGCCAGCTAGGTCTTTGGGTCCTGGCTCCTTCGCTTTGGGAGCTGTTGCTGCAGTTGGGCATGTTGGGCGGAGAGTGCTTCTCGGGCCGCGAACTTCATTCTTGCAGGAATCTCCCAGGTTCTCAGCCTAAAGAAAGCCCCCAGACCCAAATGGAGAGGGGCTGCTTGGGGGCCCCCTGGGGGCCCTTCAGGCCAGCTAGGTCTTTGGGTCCTGGCTCCTTCGGTTTGGGAGCTGTTGCTGCAGTTGGGCATGTTGGCCGGAGAGTGCTTCTCGGGCCGCGAACTGCAACCTTGCAGGAATCTCCCAGGTTCCCGGCCCAACGAAAGCCCCCAGACCCCAATTGAGAGGGGCTGCTTGGGGGCCCCCTGGGGGCCCTTCAGGCCAGCTAGGTCTTTGGGTCCTGGCTCCTTCGGTTTGGGAGCTGTTGCTGCAGTTGGGCATGTTGGCCGGAGAGTGCTTCTCGGGCCGCGAACTGCAACCTTGCATGAATCTCCCAGGTTCCCGGCCCAACGAAAGCCCCCAGACCCAAATGGAGAGGGGCTGCTTGGGGGCCCCCTGGGGGCCCTTCAGGCCAGCTAGGTCTTTGGGTCCTGGCTCCTTCGCTTTGGGAGCTGTTGCTGCAGTTGGGCATGTTGGCCGGAGAGTGCTTCTCGGGCCGCGAACTGTAACTTGCAGGTATCTCTCAGGTATACATGCCCAACGAAAGCCCCCAGACCCAAATGGAGAGGGGCTGCTTGGGGGCCCCCTGGGGGCCCTTCAGGCCAGCTAGATCTTTGGGTCCTGGCTCCTTCGCTTTGGGAGCTGTTGCTGCACTTGGGCATGTTGGCCGGAAAGTGCTTCTCGGGCCGCGAACTGTAACCTTGCAGGTACCTCTCAGGTATCCATGCCCAAAGAAAGCCCCCAGACCCAAATGGAGAGGGGCTGCTTGGTGGCCTTCTGGGGGCCCTTCAGGCCAGCTAGGTCTTTGGGTCCTGGCTCCTTCGCTTTGGGAGCTGTTGCTGCAGTTGGGCATGTTGGCCGGAGAGTGCTTCTCGGGCCGCGAACTGCAACCTTGCAGGTACCTCCCAGGTTCCCGGCCCAACGAAAGCCCCCAGACCCAAATGGAGAGGGGCTGCTTGGGGGCCCCCTGGGGGCCCTTCAGGCCAGCTAGGTCTTTGGGTCCTGGCTCCTTCGGTTTGGGAGCTGTTGCTGCAGTTGGGCATGTTGGGCGGAGAGTGCTTCTCGGGCCGCGAACTTCAACCTTGAAGGAATCTCCCAGGTTCCCGGCCCAACGAAAGCCCCCAGACCCAAATTGAGAGGGGCTGCTTGGGGGCCCCCTGGGGGCCCTTCAGGCCAGCTAGGTCTTTGGGTCCTGGCTCCTTCGCTTTGGGAGCTGTTGCTGCAGTTGGGCATGTTGGCCGGAGAGTGCTGCTCGGGCCGCGAACTGCAACCTTGAAGGAATCTCCCAGGTTCCCGGCCCAACGAAAGCCCCCAGACCCAAATGGAGAGGGGCTGCTTGGGGGCCCCCTGGGGGCCCTTCAGGCCAGCTAGGTCTTTGGGTCCTGGCTCCTTCGGTTTGGGAGCTGTTGCTGCAGTTGGGCATGTTGGCCGGAGAGTGCTTCTCGGGCCGCGAACTGCAACCTTGCATGAATCTCCCAGGTTCCCGGCCCAACGAAAGCCCCCAGACCCAAATGGAGAGGGGCTGCTTGGGGGCCCCCTGGGGGCCCTTCAGGCCAGCTAGGTCTTTGGGTCCTGGCTCCTTCGCTTTGGGAGCTGTTGCTGCAGTTGGGCATGTTGGCCGGAGAGTGCTTCTCTGGCCGCGAACTTCAACCTTGCAGGAATCTCCCAGGTTCCCGGCCCAACTAAAGCCCCCAGACCCAAATGGAGAGGGGCTGCTTGGGGGCCCCCTGGGGGCCCTTCAGGCCAGCTAGGTCTTTGGGTCCTGGCTCCTTCGGTTTGGGAGCTGTTGCTGCAGTTGGGCATGTTGGCCGGAGAGTGCTTCTCGGGCCGCGAACTGCAACCTTGCAGGATTCTCCCAGGTGCTCAGCCTAAAGAAAGCCCCCAGACCCAAATGGAGAGGGGCTGCTTGGGGGCCCCCTGGGGGCCCTTCAGGCCAGCTAGGTCTTTGGGTCCTGGCTCCTTCGCTTTGGGAGCTGTTGCTGCAGTTGGGCATGTTGGCCGGAGAGTGCTTCTCGGGCCGCGAACTGCAACCTTACAGGATTCTCCCAGGTTCCCGGCCCAACGAAAGCCCCCAGACCCAAATTGAGAGGGGCTGCTTGGGGGCCCCCTGGGGGCCCTTCAGGCCAGCTAGGTCTTTGGGTCCTGGCTCCTTCGGTTTGAGAGCTGTTGCTGCAGTTGGGCATGTTGGCCGGAGAGTGCTTCTCGGGCCGCGAACTGTAACTTGCAGGTACCTCTCAGGTATACATGCCCAAAGAAAGCCCCCAGACCCAAATGGAGAGGGGCTGCTTGGTGGCCCCCTGGGGGCCCTTCAGGCCAGCTAGGTCTTTGGGTCCTGGCTCCTTCGGTTTGGGAGCTGTTGCTGCAGTTGGGCATGTTGGCCGGAGAGTGCTTCTCGGGCCGCGAACTGCAACCTTGCAGGTAGCTCCCAGGTTCCCGGCCCAAGGAAAGCCCCCAGACCCAAATGGAGAGGGGCTGCTTGGGGGCCCCCTGGGGGCCCTTCAGGCCAGCTAGGTCTTTGGGTCCTGGCTCCTTCGCTTTGGGAGCTGTTGCTGCAGTTGGGCATGTTGGGCGGAGAGTGCTTCTCGGGCCGCGAACTGCATTCTTGCAGGAATCTCCCAGGTTCTCAGCCTAAAGAAAGCCCCCAGACCGAAATGGAGAGGGGCTGCTTGGTGGCCCCCTGGGGGCCCTTCAGGCCAGCTAGGTCTTTGGGTCCTGGCTCCTTCGGTTTGGGAGCTGTTGCTGCAGTTGGGCATGTTGGCCGGAGAGTGCTTCTCGGGCCGCGAACTGCAACCTTGCAGGAATCTCCCAGGTTCCCGGCCCAACGAAAGCCCCCAGACCCAAATTGAGAGGGGCTGCTTGGGGGCCCCCTGGGGGCCCTTCAGGCCAGCTAGGTCTTTGGGTCCTGGCTCCTTCGGTTTGGGAGCTGTTGCTGCAGTTGGGCATGTTGGCCGGAGAGTGCTTCTCGGGCCGCGAACTGCAACCTTGCATGAATCTCCCAGGTTCCCGGCCCAACGAAAGCCCCCAGACCCAAATGGAGAGGGGCTGCTTGGGGACCCCCTGGGGGCCCTTCAGGCCAGCTAGGTCTTTGGGTCCTGGCTCTTTCGCTTTGGGAGCTGTTGCTGCAGTTGGGCATGTTGGCCGGAGAGTGCTTCTCGGGCCGCGAACTGTAACTTGCAGGTACCTCTCAGGTATACATGCCCAACGAAAGCCCCCAGACCCAAATGGAGAGGGGCTGCTTGGGGGCCCCCTGGGGGCCCTTCAGGCCAGCTAGGTCTTTGGGTCCTGGCTCCTTCGGTTTGGGAGCTGTTGCTGCAGTTGGGCATGTTGGCCGGAGAGTGCTTCTCGGGCCGCGAACTGCAACCTTGCAGGTAGCTCCCAGGTTCCCGGCCCAACGAAAGCCCCCAGACCCAAATGGAGAGGGGCTGCTTGGGGGCCCCCTGGGGGCCCTTCAGGCCAGCTAGGTCTTTGGGTCCTGGCTCCTTCGCTTTGGGAGCTGTTGCTGCAGTTGGGCATGTTGGCCGGAGAGTGCTTCTCGGGCCGCGAACTGCAACCTTGCAGGTACCTCTCAGGTATACATGCCCAACGAAAGCCCCCAGACCCAAATGGAGAGGGGCTGCTTGGGGGCCCCCTGGGGGCCCTTCAGGCCAGCTAGGTCTTTGGGTCCTGGCTCCTTCGCTTTGGGAGCTGTTGCTGCAGTTGGGCATGTTGGGCGGAGAGTGCTTCTCGGTCCGCGAACTGCAACCTTGAAGGAATCTCCCAGGTTCCCGGCCCAACGAAAGCCCCCAGACCCAAATTGAGAGGGGCTGCTTGGGGGCCTCCTGGGGGCCCTTCAGGCCAGCTAGGTCTTTGGGTCCTGGCTCCTTCGGTTTGGGAGCTGTTGCTGCAGTTGGGCATGTTGGCCGGAGAGTGCTTCTCGGGCCGCGAACTGCAACCTTGCAGGTACCTCCCAGGTTCCCGGCCCAACGAAAGCCCCCAGACCCAAATGGAGAGGGGCTGCTTGGGGGCCCCCTGGGGGCCCTTCAGGCCAGCTAGGTCTTTGGGTCCTGGCTCCTTCGGTTTGGGAGCTGTTGCTGCAGTTGGGCATGTTGGCCGGAGAGTGCTTCTCGGGCCGCGAACTGCAACCTTGCAGGATTCTCCCAGGCGCTCAGCCTAAAGAAAGCCCCCAGACCCAAATGGAGAGGGGCTGCTTGGGGGCCCCCTGGGGGCCCTTCAGGCCAGCTAGGTCTTTGGGTCCTGGCTCCTTCGCTTTGGGAGCTGTTGCTGGATATTGGGCATGTTGGCCGGAGAGTGCTTCTCGGGCCGCGAACTGCAACCTTGCAGGATTCTCCCAGGTTCCCGGCCCAACGAAAGCCCCCAGACCCAAATTGAGAGGGGCTGCTTGGGGGCCCCATGGGGGCCCTTCAGGCCAGCTAGGTCTTTGGGTCCTGGCTCCTTCGGTTTGGGAGCTGTTGCTGCAGTTGGGCATGTTGGCCGGAGAGTGCTTCTCGGGCCGCGAACTGCAACCTTGCAGGTACCTCCCAGGTTCCCGGCCCAACGAAAACCCCCAGACCCAAATGGAGAGGGGCTGCTTGGGGGCCCCCTGGGGGCCCTTCAGGCCAGCTAGGTCTTTGGGTCCTGGCTCCTTCGCTTTGGGAGCTGTTGCTGCAGTTGGGCATGTTGGGCGGAGAGTGCTTCTCGGGCCGCGAACTGCAACCTTGCAGGTACCTCTCAGGTATACATGCCCAAAGAAAGCCCCCAGACCCAAATGGAGAGGGGCTGCTTGGTGGCCCCCTGGGGGCCCTTCAGGCCAGCTAGGTCTTTGGGTCCTGGCTCCTTCGCTTTGGGAGCTGTTGCTGCAGTTGGGCATGTTGGCCGGAGAGTGCTTCTCGGGCCGCGAACTGCAACCTTGCTGGTATCTCCCAGGTTCTCAGCCTAAAGAAAGCCCCCAGACCCAAATTGAGAGGGGCTACTTGGGGGCCCCCTGGGGGCCCTTCAGGCCAGCTAGGTCTTTGTGTCCTGGCTCATTCGGTTTGGGAGCTGTTGCTGCAGTTGGGCATGTTGGCCGGAGAGTGCTTCTCGGGCCTCGAACTGCAACCTTGCAGGAATCTCCCAGGTTCCCGGCCCAACGAAAGCCCCCAGACCCAAATGGAGAGGGGCTGCTTGGGGGCCTTCTGGGGGCCCTTCAGGCCAGCTAGGTCTTTGGGTCCTGGCTCCTTCGGTTTGGGAGCTGTTGCTGCAGTTGGGCATGTTGGCCGGAGAGTGCTTCTCGGGCCGCGAACTGCAACCTTGCAGGTACCTCCCAGGTTCCCGGCCCAACGAAAGCCCCCAGACCCAAATTGAGAGGGGCTGCTTGGGGGCCCCCTGGGGGCCCTTCAGGCCAGCTAGGTCTTTGGGTCCTGTCTCCTTCGGTTTAGGAGCTGTTGCTGCAGTTGGGCATGTTGGCCGGAGAGTGCTTCTCGGGCCGCGAACTGCAACCTTGCAGGATTCTCCCAGGTTCCATGCCCAACGAAAGCCCCCAGACCCAAATGGAGAGGGGCTGCTTGGGGGCCCCCCTGGGGGCCCTTCAGGCCAGCTAGGTCTTTGGGTCCTGGCTCCTTCGGTTTGGGAGCTGTTGCTGCAGTTGGGCATGTTGGCCGGAGAGTGCTTCTCGGGCCGCGAACTGCAACCTTGCATGAATCTCCCAGGTTCCCGGCCCAACGAAAGCCCCCAGACCCAAATTGAGAGGGGCTGCTTGGGGGCCCCCTGGGGGCCCTTCAGGCCAGCTAGGTCTTTGGGTCCTGGCTCCTTCGCTTTGGGAGCTGTTGCTGCAGTTGGGCATGTTGGCCGGAGAGTGCTTCTCGGGCCGCGAACTGCAACCTTGAAGGAATCTCCCAGGTTCCCGGCCCAACGAAAGCCCCCAGACCCAAATGGAGAGGGGCTGCTTGGGGGCCCCCTGGGGGCCCTTCAGGCCAGCTAGGTCTTTGGGTCCTGGCTCCTTCGGTTTGGGAGCTGTTGCTGCAGTTGGGCATGTTGGCCGGAGAGTGCTTCTCGGGCCGCGAACTGCAACCTTGCATGAATCTCCCAGGTTCCCGGCCCAACGAAAGCCCCCAGACCCAAATGGAGAGGGGCTGCTTGGGGGCCCCCTGGGGGCCCTTCAGGCCAGCTAGGTCTTTGGGTCCTGGCTCCTTCGCTTTGGGAGCTGTTGCTGCAGTTGGGCATGTTGGCCGGAGAGTGCTTCTCTGGCCGCGAACTGTAACTTGCAGGTACCTCTCAGGTATACATGCCCAACGAAAGCCCCCAGACCCAAATGGAGAGGGGCTGCTTGGGGGCCCCCTGGGGGCCCTTCAGGCCAGCTAGGTCTTTGGGTCCTGGCTCCTTCGCTTTGGGAGCTGTTGCTGCAGTTGGGCATGTTGGCCGGAGAGTGCTTCTCGGGCCGCGAACTGCAACCTTGAAGGAATCTCCCAGGTTCCCGGCCCAACGAAAGCCCCCAGACCCAAATGGAGAGGGGCTGCTTGGGGGCCCCCTGGGGGCCCTTCAGGCCAGCTAGGTCTTTGGGTCCTGGCTCCTTCGGTTTGGGAGCTGTTGCTGCAGTTGGGCATGTTGGCCGGAGAGTGCTTCTCGGGCCGCGAACTGTAACTTGCAGGTACCTCTCAGGTATACATGCCCAACGAAAGCCCCCAGACCCAAATGGAGAGGGGCTGCTTGGGGGCCCCCTGGGGGCCCTTCAGGCCAGCTAGGTCTTTGGGTCCTGGCTCCTTCGCTTTGGGAGCTGTTGCTGCAGTTGGGCATGTTGGCCGGAGAGTGCTTCTCGGGCCGCGAACTGCAACCTTGCAGGTACCTCCCAGGTTCCCGGCCCAACGAAAGCCCCCAGACCCAAATGGAGAGGGGCTGCTTGGGGGCCCCCTGGGGGCCCTTCAGGCCAGCTAGGTCTTTGGGTCCTGGCTCCTTCGCTTTGGGAGCTGTTGCTGCAGTTGGGCATGTTGGCCGGAGAGTGCTTCTCGGGCCGCGAACTGCAACCTTGCAGGATTCTCCCAGGCGCTCAGCCTAAAGAAAGCCCCCAGACCCAAATGGAGAGGGGCTGCTTGGGGGCCCCCTGGGGGCCCTTCAGGCCAGCTAGGTCTTTGGGTCCTGGCTCCTTCGCTTTGGGAGCTGTTGCTGGATATTGGGCATGTTGGCCGGAGAGTGCTTCTCGGGCCGCGAACTGCAACCTTGCAGGATTCTCCCAGGTTCCCGGCCCAACGAAAGCCCCCAGACCCAAATTGAGAGGGGCTGCTTGGGGGCCCCATGGGGGCCCTTCAGGCCAGCTAGGTCTTTGGGTCCTGGCTCCTTCGGTTTGGGAGCTGTTGCTGCAGTTGGGCATGTTGGCCGGAGAGTGCTTCTCGGGCCGCGAACTGCAACCTTGCAGGTACCTCCCAGGTTCCCGGCCCAACGAAAACCCCCAGACCCAAATGGAGAGGGGCTGCTTGGGGGCCCCCTGGGGGCCCTTCAGGCCAGCTAGGTCTTTGGGTCCTGGCTCCTTCGGTTTGGGAGCTGTTGCTGCAGTTGGGCATGTTGGGCGGAGAGTGCTTCTCGGGCCGCGAACTGCAACCTTGCATGAATCTCCCAGGTTCCCGGCCCAACGAAAGCCCCCAGACCCAAATTGAGAGGGGCTGCTTGGGGGCCCCCTGGGGGCCCTTCAGGCCAGCTAGATCTTTGGGTCCTGGCTCCTTCGCTTTGGGAGCTGTTGCTGCACTTGGGCATGTTGGCCGGAAAGTGCTTCTCGGGCCGCGAACTGTAACCTTGCAGGTACCTCTCAGGTATCCATGCCCAACGAAAGCCCCCAGACCCAAATGGAGAGGGGCTGCTTGGTGGCCTTCTGGGGGCCCTTCAGGCCAGCTAGGTCTTTGGGTCCTGGCTCCTTCGCTTTGGGAGCTGTTGCTGCAGTTGGGCATGTTGGCCGGAGAGTGCTTCTCGGGCCGCGAACTGCAACCTTGCAGGTACCTCCCAGGTTCCCGGCCCAACGAAAACCCCCAGACCCAAATGGAGAGGGGCTGCTTGGGGGCCTTTTGGGGGCCCTTCAGGCCAGCTAGGTCTTTGGGTCCTGGCTCCTTCGGTTTGGGAGCTGTTGCTGCAGTTGGGCATGTTGGCCGGAGAGTGCTTCTCGGGCCGCGAACTGCAACCTTGCAGGATTCTCCCAGGTTCCCGGCCCAACGAAAGCCCCCAGACCCAAATTGAGAGGGGCTGCTTGGGGGCCCCCTGGGGGCCCTTCAGGCCAGCTAGGTCTTTGGGTCCTGGCTCCTTCGCTTTGGGAGCTGTTGCTGCAGTTGGGCATGTTGGCCGGAGAGTGCTTCTCGGGCCGCGAACTGCAACCTTGCAGGTACCTCTCAGGTATACATGCCCAACGAAAGCCCCCAGACCCAAATGGAGAGGGGCTGCTTGGGGGCCCCCTGGGGGCCCTTCAGGCCAGCTAGGTCTTTGGGTCCTGGCTCCTTCGCTTTGGGAGCTGTTGCTGCAGTTGGGCATGTTGGCCGGAGAGTGCTTCTCGGTCCGCGAACTGCAACCTTGAAGGAATCTCCCAGGTTCCCGGCCCAACGAAAGCCCCCAGACCCAAATTGAGAGGGGCTGCTTGGGGGCCTCCTGGGGGCCCTTCAGGCCAGCTAGGTCTTTGGGTCCTGGCTCCTTCGGTTTGGGAGCTGTTGCTGCAGTTGGGCATGTTGGCCGGAGAGTGCTTCTCGGGCCGCGAACTGCAACCTTGCAGGTACCTCCCAGGTTCCCGGCCCAACGAAAGCCCCCAGACCCAAATGGAGAGGGGCTGCTTGGGGGCCCCCTGGGGGCCCTTCAGGCCAGCTAGGTCTTTGGGTCCTGGCTCCTTCGGTTTGGGAGCTGTTGCTGCAGTTGGGCATGTTGGCCGGAGAGTGCTTCTCGGGCCGCGAACTGCAACCTTGCAGGATTCTCCCAGGCGCTCAGCCTAAAGAAAGCCCCCAGACCCAAATGGAGAGGGGCTGCTTGGGGGCCCCCTGGGGGCCCTTCAGGCCAGCTAGGTCTTTGGGTCCTGGCTCCTTCGCTTTGGGAGCTGTTGCTGGATATTGGGCATGTTGGCCGGAGAGTGCTTCTCGGGCCGCGAACTGCAACCTTGCAGGATTCTCCCAGGTTCCCGGCCCAACGAAAGCCCCCAGACCCAAATTGAGAGGGGCTGCTTGGGGGCCCCATGGGGGCCCTTCAGGCCAGCTAGGTCTTTGGGTCCTGGCTCCTTCGGTTTGGGAGCTGTTGCTGCAGTTGGGCATGTTGGCCGGAGAGTGCTTCTCGGGCCGCGAACTGCAACCTTGCAGGTACCTCCCAGGTTCCCGGCCCAACGAAAACCCCCAGACCCAAATGGAGAGGGGCTGCTTGGGGGCCCCCTGGGGGCCCTTCAGGCCAGCTAGGTCTTTGGGTCCTGGCTCCTTCGCTTTGGGAGCTGTTGCTGCAGTTGGGCATGTTGGGCGGAGAGTGCTTCTCGGGCCGCGAACTGCAACCTTGCAGGTACCTCTCAGGTATACATGCCCAAAGAAAGCCCCCAGACCCAAATGGAGAGGGGCTGCTTGGTGGCCCCCTGGGGGCCCTTCAGGCCAGCTAGGTCTTTGGGTCCTGGCTCCTTCGCTTTGGGAGCTGTTGCTGCAGTTGGGCATGTTGGCCGGAGAGTGCTTCTCGGGCCGCGAACTGCAACCTTGCTGGTATCTCCCAGGTTCTCAGCCTAAAGAAAGCCCCCAGACCCAAATTGAGAGGGGCTACTTGGGGGCCCCCTGGGGGCCCTTCAGGCCAGCTAGGTCTTTGTGTCCTGGCTCATTCGGTTTGGGAGCTGTTGCTGCAGTTGGGCATGTTGGCCGGAGAGTGCTTCTCGGGCCTCGAACTGCAACCTTGCAGGAATCTCCCAGGTTCCCGGCCCAACGAAAGCCCCCAGACCCAAATGGAGAGGGGCTGCTTGGGGGCCTTCTGGGGGCCCTTCAGGCCAGCTAGGTCTTTGGGTCCTGGCTCCTTCGGTTTGGGAGCTGTTGCTGCAGTTGGGCATGTTGGCCGGAGAGTGCTTCTCGGGCCGCGAACTGCAACCTTGCAGGTACCTCCCAGGTTCCCGGCCCAACGAAAGCCCCCAGACCCAAATTGAGAGGGGCTGCTTGGGGGCCCCCTGGGGGCCCTTCAGGCCAGCTAGGTCTTTGGGTCCTGTCTCCTTCGGTTTAGGAGCTGTTGCTGCAGTTGGGCATGTTGGCCGGAGAGTGCTTCTCGGGCCGCGAACTGCAACCTTGCAGGATTCTCCCAGGTTCCATGCCCAACGAAAGCCCCCAGACCCAAATGGAGAGGGGCTGCTTGGGGGCCCCCCTGGGGGCCCTTCAGGCCAGCTAGGTCTTTGGGTCCTGGCTCCTTCGGTTTGGGAGCTGTTGCTGCAGTTGGGCATGTTGGCCGGAGAGTGCTTCTCGGGCCGCGAACTGCAACCTTGCATGAATCTCCCAGGTTCCCAACCCAACGAAAGCCCCCAGACCCAAATTGAGAGGGGCTGCTTGGGGGCCCCCTGGGGGCCCTTCAGGCCAGCTAGGTCTTTGGGTCCTGGCTCCTTCGCTTTGGGAGCTGTTGCTGCAGTTGGGCATGTTGGCCGGAGAGTGCTTCTCGGGCCGCGAACTGCAACCTTGAAGGAATCTCCCAGGTTCCCGGCCCAACGAAAGCCCCCAGACCCAAATGGAGAGGGGCTGCTTGGGGGCCCCCTGGGGGCCCTTCAGGCCAGCTAGGTCTTTGGGTCCTGGCTCCTTCGGTTTGGGAGCTGTTGCTGCAGTTGGGCATGTTGGCCGGAGAGTGCTTCTCGGGCCGCGAACTGCAACCTTGCATGAATCTCCCAGGTTCCCGGCCCAACGAAAGCCCCCAGACCCAAATGGAGAGGGGCTGCTTGGGGGCCCCCTGGGGGCCCTTCAGGCCAGCTAGGTCTTTGGGTCCTGGCTCCTTCGCTTTGGGAGCTGTTGCTGCAGTTGGGCATGTTGGCCGGAGAGTGCTTCTCTGGCCGCGAACTGTAACTTGCAGGTACCTCTCAGGTATACATGCCCAACGAAAGCCCCCAGACCCAAATGGAGAGGGGCTGCTTGGGGGCCCCCTGGGGGCCCTTCAGGCCAGCTAGGTCTTTGGGTCCTGGCTCCTTCGCTTTGGGAGCTGTTGCTGCAGTTGGGCATGTTGGCCGGAGAGTGCTTCTCGGGCCGCGAACTGCAACCTTGAAGGAATCTCCCAGGTTCCCGGCCCAACGAAAGCCCCCAGACCCAAATGGAGAGGGGCTGCTTGGGGGCCCCCTGGGGGCCCTTCAGGCCAGCTAGGTCTTTGGGTCCTGGCTCCTTCGCTTTGGGAGCTGTTGCTGCAGTTGGGCATGTTGGCCGGAGAGTGCTTCTCGGGCCGCGAACTGTAACTTGCAGGTACCTCTCAGGTATACATGCCCAACGAAAGCCCCCAGACCCAAATGGAGAGGGGCTGCTTGGGGGCCCCCTGGGGGCCCTTCAGGCCAGCTAGGTCTTTGGGTCCTGGCTCCTTCGCTTTGGGAGCTGTTGCTGCAGTTGGGCATGTTGGGCGGAGAGTGCTTCTCGGGCCGCGAACTGCAACCTTGAAGGAATCTCCCAGGTTCCCGGCCCAACGAAAGCCCCCAGACCCAAATTGAGAGGGGCTGCTTGGGGGCCTCCTGGGGGCCCTTCAGGCCAGCTAGGTCTTTGGGTCCTGGCTCCTTCGCTTTGGGAGCTGTTGCTGCAGTTGGGCATGTTGGCCGGAGAGTGCTTCTCGGGCCGCGAACTGCAACCTTGCAGGTACCTCCCAGGTTCCCGGCCCAACGAAAGCCCCCAGACCCAAATGGAGAGGGGCTGCTTGGGGGCCCCCTGGGGGCCCTTCAGGCCAGCTAGGTCTTTGGGTCCTGGCTCCTTCGGTTTGGGAGCTGTTGCTGCAGTTGGGCATGTTGGCCGGAGAGTGCTTCTCGGGCCGCGAACTGCAACCTTGCAGGATTCTCCCAGGCGCTCAGCCTAAAGAAAGCCCCCAGACCCAAATGGAGAGGGGCTGCTTGGGGGCCCCCTGGGGGCCCTTCAGGCCAGCTAGGTCTTTGGGTCCTGGCTCCTTCGCTTTGGGAGCTGTTGCTGGATATTGGGCATGTTGGCCGGAGAGTGCTTCTCGGGCCGCGAACTGCAACCTTGCAGGATTCTCCCAGGTTCCCGGCCCAACGAAAGCCCCCAGACCCAAATTGAGAGGGGCTGCTTGGGGGCCCCATGGGGGCCCTTCAGGCCAGCTAGGTCTTTGGGTCCTGGCTCCTTCGGTTTGGGAGCTGTTGCTGCAGTTGGGCATGTTGGCCGGAGAGTGCTTCTCGGGCCGCGAACTGCAACCTTGCAGGTACCTCCCAGGTTCCCGGCCCAACGAAAACCCCCAGACCCAAATGGAGAGGGGCTGCTTGGGGGCCCCCTGGGGGCCCTTCAGGCCAGCTAGGTCTTTGGGTCCTGGCTCCTTCGGTTTGGGAGCTGTTGCTGCAGTTGGGCATGTTGGGCGGAGAGTGCTTCTCGGGCCGCGAACTGCAACCTTGCATGAATCTCCCAGGTTCCCGGCCCAACGAAAGCCCCCAGACCCAAATTGAGAGGGGCTGCTTGGGGGCCCCCTGGGGGCCCTTCAGGCCAGCTAGATCTTTGGGTCCTGGCTCCTTCGCTTTGGGAGCTGTTGCTGCACTTGGGCATGTTGGCCGGAAAGTGCTTCTCGGGCCGCGAACTGTAACCTTGCAGGTACCTCTCAGGTATCCATGCCCAACGAAAGCCCCCAGACCCAAATGGAGAGGGGCTGCTTGGTGGC
Organism: Gallinula chloropus; assembly: GCF_964237585.1. Lineage (NCBI taxonomy): Eukaryota > Metazoa > Chordata > Aves > Gruiformes > Rallidae > Gallinula > Gallinula chloropus. The sequence continues at coordinate 90,599 of NW_028168740.1, forward strand.
CTTCTGGGGGCCCTTCAGGCCAGCTAGGTCTTTGGGTCCTGGCTCCTTCGCTTTGGGAGCTGTTGCTGCAGTTGGGCATGTTGGCCGGAGAGTGCTTCTCGGGCCGCGAACTGCAACCTTGCAGGTACCTCCCAGGTTCCCGGCCCAACGAAAACCCCCAGACCCAAATGGAGAGGGGCTGCTTGGGGGCCTTTTGGGGGCCCTTCAGGCCAGCTAGGTCTTTGGGTCCTGGCTCCTTCGGTTTGGGAGCTGTTGCTGCAGTTGGGCATGTTGGCCGGAGAGTGCTTCTCGGGCCGCGAACTGCAACCTTGCAGGATTCTCCCAGGTTCCCGGCCCAACGAAAGCCCCCAGACCCAAATTGAGAGGGGCTGCTTGGGGGCCCCCTGGGGGCCCTTCAGGCCAGCTAGGTCTTTGGGTCCTGGCTCCTTCGCTTTGGGAGCTGTTGCTGCAGTTGGGCATGTTGGCCGGAGAGTGCTTCTCGGGCCGCGAACTGCAACCTTGCAGGATTCTCCCAGGTTCCCGGCCCAACGAAAGCCCCCAGACCCAAATTGAGAGGGGCTGCTTGGGGGCCCCATGGGGGCCCTTCAGGCCAGCTAGGTCTTTGGGTCCTGGCTCCTTCGGTTTGGGAGCTGTTGCTGCAGTTGGGCATGTTGGCCGGAGAGTGCTTCTCGGGCCGCGAACTGCAACCTTGCAGGTACCTCCCAGGTTCCCGGCCCAACGAAAACCCCCAGACCCAAATGGAGAGGGGCTGCTTGGGGGCCCCCTGGGGGCCCTTCAGGCCAGCTAGGTCTTTGGGTCCTGGCTCCTTCGCTTTGGGAGCTGTTGCTGCAGTTGGGCATGTTGGCCGGAGAGTGCTTCTCGGGCCGCGAACTGTAACTTGCAGGTACCTCTCAGGTATACATGCCCAACGAAAGCCCCCAGACCCAAATGGAGAGGGGCTGCTTGGGGGCCCCCTGGGGGCCCTTCAGGCCAGCTAGGTCTTTGGGTCCTGGCTCCTTCGCTTTGGGAGCTGTTGCTGCAGTTGGGCATGTTGGGCGGAGAGTGCTTCTCGGGCCGCGAACTGCAACCTTGAAGGAATCTCCCAGGTTCCCGGCCCAACGAAAGCCCCCAGACCCAAATTGAGAGGGGCTGCTTGGGGGCCTCCTGGGGGCCCTTCAGGCCAGCTAGGTCTTTGGGTCCTGGCTCCTTCGCTTTGGGAGCTGTTGCTGCAGTTGGGCATGTTGGCCGGAGAGTGCTTCTCGGGCCGCGAACTGCAACCTTGCAGGTACCTCCCAGGTTCCCGGCCCAACGAAAGCCCCCAGACCCAAATGGAGAGGGGCTGCTTGGGGGCCCCCTGGGGGCCCTTCAGGCCAGCTAGGTCTTTGGGTCCTGGCTCCTTCGGTTTGGGAGCTGTTGCTGCAGTTGGGCATGTTGGCCGGAGAGTGCTTCTCGGGCCGCGAACTGCAACCTTGCAGGATTCTCCCAGGCGCTCAGCCTAAAGAAAGCCCCCAGACCCAAATGGAGAGGGGCTGCTTGGGGGCCCCCTGGGGGCCCTTCAGGCCAGCTAGGTCTTTGGGTCCTGGCTCCTTCGCTTTGGGAGCTGTTGCTGGATATTGGGCATGTTGGCCGGAGAGTGCTTCTCGGGCCGCGAACTGCAACCTTGCAGGATTCTCCCAGGTTCCCGGCCCAACGAAAGCCCCCAGACCCAAATTGAGAGGGGCTGCTTGGGGGCCCCCTGGGGGCCCTTCAGGCCAGCTAGGTCTTTGGGTCCTGGCTCCTTCGGTTTGGGAGCTGTTGCTGCAGTTGGGCATGTTGGCCGGAGAGTGCTTCTCGGGCCGCGAACTGCAACCTTGCAGGTACCTCCCAGGTTCCCGGCCCAACGAAAACCCCCAGACCCAAATGGAGAGGGGCTGCTTGGGGGCCCCCTGGGGGCCCTTCAGGCCAGCTAGGTCTTTGGGTCCTGGCTCCTTCGCTTTGGGAGCTGTTGCTGCAGTTGGGCATGTTGGCCGGAGAGTGCTTCTCGGGCCGCGAACTGTAACTTGCAGGTACCTCTCAGGTATACATGCCCAACGAAAGCCCCCAGACCCAAATGGAGAGGGGCTGCTTGGGGGCCCCCTGGGGGCCCTTCAGGCCAGCTAGGTCTTTGGGTCCTGGCTCCTTCGCTTTGGGAGCTGTTGCTGCAGTTGGGCATGTTGGCCGGAGAGTGCTTCTCGGGCCGCGAACTGCAACCTTGAAGGAATCTCCCAGGTTCCCGGCCCAACGAAAGCCCCCAGACCCAAATTGAGAGGGGCTGCTTGGGGGCCTCCTGGGGGCCCTTCAGGCCAGCTAGGTCTTTGGGTCCTGGCTCCTTCGCTTTGGGAGCTGTTGCTGCAGTTGGGCATGTTGGCCGGAGAGTGCTTCTCGGGCCGCGAACTGCAACCTTGCAGGTACCTCCCAGGTTCCCGGCCCAACGAAAGCCCCCAGACCCAAATGGAGAGGGGCTGCTTGGGGGCCCCCTGGGGGCCCTTCAGGCCAGCTAGGTCTTTGGGTCCTGGCTCCTTCGGTTTGGGAGCTGTTGCTGCAGTTGGGCATGTTGGCCGGAGAGTGCTTCTCGGGCCGCGAACTGCAACCTTGCAGGATTCTCCCAGGCGCTCAGCCTAAAGAAAGCCCCCAGACCCAAATGGAGAGGGGCTGCTTGGGGGCCCCCTGGGGGCCCTTCAGGCCAGCTAGGTCTTTGGGTCCTGGCTCCTTCGCTTTGGGAGCTGTTGCTGGATATTGGGCATGTTGGCCGGAGAGTGCTTCTCGGGCCGCGAACTGCAACCTTGCAGGATTCTCCCAGGTTCCCGGCCCAACGAAAGCCCCCAGACCCAAATTGAGAGGGGCTGCTTGGGGGCCCCATGGGGGCCCTTCAGGCCAGCTAGGTCTTTGGGTCCTGGCTCCTTCGGTTTGGGAGCTGTTGCTGCAGTTGGGCATGTTGGCCGGAGAGTGCTTCTCGGGCCGCGAACTGCAACCTTGCAGGTACCTCCCAGGTTCCCGGCCCAAAGAAAACCCCCAGACCCAAATGGAGAGGGGCTGCTTGGGGGCCCCCTGGGGGCCCTTCAGGCCAGCTAGGTCTTTGGGTCCTGGCTCCTTCGCTTTGGGAGCTGTTGCTGCAGTTGGGCATGTTGGGCGGAGAGTGCTTCTCGGGCCGCGAACTGCAACCTTGCATGAATCTCCCAGGTTCCCGGCCCAACGAAAGCCCCCAGACCCAAATTGAGAGGGGCTGCTTGGGGGCCCCCTGGGGGCCCTTCAGGCCAGCTAGATCTTTGGGTCCTGGCTCCTTCGCTTTGGGAGCTGTTGCTGCACTTGGGCATGTTGGCCGGAAAGTGCTTCTCGGGCCGCGAACTGTAACCTTGCAGGTACCTCTCAGGTATCCATGCCCAACGAAAGCCCCCAGACCCAAATGGAGAGGGGCTGCTTGGTGGCCTTCTGGGGGCCCTTCAGGCCAGCTAGGTCTTTGGGTCCTGGCTCCTTCGCTTTGGGAGCTGTTGCTGCAGTTGGGCATGTTGGCCGGAGAGTGCTTCTCGGGCCGCGAACTGCAACCTTGCAGGTACCTCCCAGGTTCCCGGCCCAACGAAAACCCCCAGACCCAAATGGAGAGGGGCTGCTTGGGGGCCTCCTGGGGGCCCTTCAGGCCAGCTAGGTCTTTGGGTCCTGGCTCCTTCGGTTTGGGAGCTGTTGCTGCAGTTGGGCATGTTGGCCGGAGAGTGCTTCTCGGGCCGCGAACTGCAACCTTGAAGGAATCTCCCAGGTTCCCGGCCCAACGAAAGCCCCCAGACCCAAATTGAGAGGGGCTGCTTGGGGGCCCCCTGGGGGCCCTTCAGGCCAGCTAGGTCTTTGGGTCCTGGCTCCTTCGGTTTGGGAGCTGTTGCTGCAGTTGGGCATGTTGGCCGGAGAGTGCTTCTCGGGCCGCGAACTGCAACCTTGAAGGAATCTCCCAGGTTCCCGGCCCAACGAAAGCCCCCAGACCCAAATTGAGAGGGGCTGCTTGGGGGCCCCCTGGGGGCCCTTCAGGCCAGCTAGGTCTTTGGGTCCTCGCTCCTTCGCTTTGGGAGCTGTTGCTGCAGTTGGGCATGTTGGCCGGAGAGTGCTTCTCGGGCCGCGAACTGCAACCTTGAAGGAATCTCCCAGGTTCCCGGCCCAACGAAAGCCCCCAGACCCAAATGGAGAGGGGCTGCTTGGGGGCCCCCTGGGGGCCCTTCAGGCCAGCTAGGTCTTTGGGTCCTGGCTCCTTCGGTTTGGGAGCTGTTGCTGCAGTTGGGCATGTTGGCCGGAGAGTGCTTCTCGGGCCGCGAACTGCAACCTTGCATGAATCTCCCAGGTTCCCAACCCAACGAAAGCCCCCAGACCCAAATGGAGAGGGGCTGCTTGGGGGCCCCCTGGGGGCCCTTCAGGCCAGCTAGGTCTTTGGGTCCTGGCTCCTTCGCTTTGGGAGCTGTTGCTGCAGTTGGGCATGTTGGGCGGAGAGTGCTTCTCTGGCCGCGAACTTCAACCTTGCAGGAATCTCCCAGGTTCCCGGCCCAACTAAAGCCCCCAGACCCAAATTGAGAGGGGCTGCTTGGGGGCCCCCTGGGGGCCCTTCAGGCCAGCTAGGTCTTTGGGTCCTGGCTCCTTCGGTTTGGGAGCTGTTGCTGCAGTTGGGCATGTTGGCCGGAGAGTGCTTCTCGGGCCGCGAACTGCAACCTTGCATGATTCTCCCAGGTGCTCAGCCTAAAGAAAGCCCCCAGACCCAAATGGAGAGGGGCTGCTTGGGGGCCCCCTGGGGGCCCTTCAGGCCAGCTAGGTCTTTGGGTCCTGGCTCCTTCGGTTTGGGAGCTGTTGCTGCAGTTGGGCATGTTGGGCGGAGAGTGCTTCTCGGGCCGCGAACTGCAACCTTGCAGGTACCTCCCAGGTTCCCGGCCCAACGAAAGCCCCCAGACCCAAATTGAGAGGGGCTGCTTGGGGGCCCCATGGGGGCCCTTCAGGCCAGCTAGGTCTTTGGGTCCTGGCTCCTTCGGTTTGGGAGCTGTTGCTGCAGTTGGGCATGTTGGCCGGAGAGTGCTTCTCGGGCCGCGAACTGCAACCTTGCAGGTACCTCCCAGGTTCCCGGCTTAACGAAAACCCCCAGACCCAAATGGAGAGGGGCTGCTTGGGGGCCCCCTGGGGGCCCTTCAGGCCAGCTAGGTCTTTGGGTCCTGGCTCCTTCGCTTTGGGAGCTGTTGCTGCAGTTGGGCATGTTGGCCGGAGAGTGCTTCTCGGGCCGCGAACTGTAACTTGCAGGTACCTCTCACGTATACATGCCCAACGAAAGCCCCCAGACCCAAATGGAGAGGGGCTGCTTGGTGGCCCCCTGGGGGCCCTTCAGGCCAGCTAGGTCTTTGGGTCCTGGCTCCTTCGCTTTGGGAGCTGTTGCTGCAGTTGGGCATGTTGGCCGGAGAGTGCTTCTCGGGCCGCGAACTGCAACCTTGCAGGTAGCTCCCAGGTTCCCGGCCCAACGAAAGCCCCCAGACCCAAATGGAGAGGGGCTGCTTGGGGGCCCCCTGGGGGCCCTTCAGGCCAGCTAGGTCTTTGGGTCCTGGCTCCTTCGCTTTGGGAGCTGTTGCTGCAGTTGGGCATGTTGGGCGGAGAGTGCTTCTCGGGCCGCGAACTGCATTCTTGCAGGAATCTCCCAGGTTCTCAGCCTAAAGAAAGCCCCCAGACCCAAATGGAGAGGGGCTGCTTGGTGGCCCCCTGGGGGCCCTTCAGGCCAGCTAGGTCTTTGGGTCCTGGCTCATTCGGTTTGGGAGCTGTTGCTGCAGTTGGGCATGTTGGCCGGAGAGTGCTTCTCGGGCCGCGAACTGCAACCTTGCAGGAATCTCCCAGGTTCCCGGCCCAACGAAAGCCCCCAGACCCAAATTGAGAGGGGCTGCTTGGGGGCCCCCTGGGGGCCCTTCAGGCCAGCTAGGTCTTTGGGTCCTGGCTCCTTCGGTTTGGGAGCTGTTGCTGCAGTTGGGCATGTTGGCCGGAGAGTGCTTCTCGGGCCGCGAACTGCAACCTTGCATGAATCTCCCAGGTTCCCGGCCCAACGAAAGCCCCCAGACCCAAATGGAGAGGGGCTGCTTGGGGACCCCCTGGGGGCCCTTCAGGCCAGCTAGGTCTTTGGGTCCTGGCTCCTTCGCTTTGGGAGCTGTTGCTGCAGTTGGGCATGTTGGCCGGAGAGTGCTTCTCGGGCCGCGAACTGTAACTTGCAGGTACCTCTCAGGTATACATGCCCAACGAAAGCCCCCAGACCCAAATGGAGAGGGGCTGCTTGGGGGCCCCCTGGGGGCCCTTCAGGCCAGCTAGGTCTTTGGGTCCTGGCTCCTTCGGTTTGGGAGCTGTTGCTGCAGTTGGGCATGTTGGCCGGAGAGTGCTTCTCGGGCCGCGAACTGCAACCTTGCAGGTAGCTCCCAGGTTCCCGGCCCAACGAAAGCCCCCAGACCCAAATGGAGAGGGGCTGCTTGGGGGCCCCCTGGGGGCCCTTCAGGCCAGCTAGGTCTTTGGGTCCTGGCTCCTTCGCTTTGGGAGCTGTTGCTGCAGTTGGGCATGTTGGGCGGAGAGTGCTTCTCTGGCCGCGAACTTCAACCTTGCAGGAATCTCCCAGGTTCCCGGCCCAACTAAAGCCCCCAGACCCAAATTGAGAGGGGCTGCTTGGGGGCCCCCTGGGGGCCCTTCAGGCCAGCTAGGTCTTTGGGTCCTGGCTCCTTCGGTTTGGGAGCTGTTGCTGCAGTTGGGCATGTTGGCCGGAGAGTGCTTCTCGGGCCGCGAACTGCAACCTTGCAGGATTCTCCCAGGTGCTCAGCCTAAAGAAAGCCCCCAGACCCAAATGGAGAGGGGCTGCTTGGGGGCCCCCTGGGGGCCCTTCAGGCCAGCTAGGTCTTTGGGTCCTGGCTCCTTCGCTTTGGGAGCTGTTGCTGCAGTTGGGCATGTTGGCCGGAGAGTGCTTCTCGGGCCGCGAACTGCAACCTTGCAGGATTCTCCCAGGTTCCCGGCCCAACGAAAGCCCCCAGACCCAAATTGAGAGGGGCTGCTTGGGGGCCCCATGGGGGCCCTTCAGGCCAGCTAGGTCTTTGGGTCCTGGCTCCTTCGGTTTGGGAGCTGTTGCTGCAGTTGGGCATGTTGGCCGGAGAGTGCTTCTCGGGCCGCGAACTGCAACCTTGCAGGTACCTCCCAGGTTCCCGGCCCAACGAAAACCCCCAGACCCAAATGGAGAGGGGCTGCTTGGGGGCCCCCTGGGGGCCCTTCAGGCCAGCTAGGTCTTTGGGTCCTGGCTCCTTCGCTTTGGGAGCTGTTGCTGCAGTTGGGCATGTTGGCCGGAGAGTGCTTCTCGGGCCGCGAACTATAACTTGCAGGTACCTCTCAGGTATACATGCCCAAAGAAAGCCCCCAGACCCAAATGGAGAGGGGCTGCTTGGTGGCCCCCTGGGGGCCCTTCAGGCCAGCTAGGTCTTTGGGTCCTGGCTCCTTCGCTTTGGGAGCTGTTGCTGCAGTTGGGCATGTTGGCCGGAGAGTGCTTCTCGGGCCGCGAACTGCAACCTTGCAGGTAGCTCCCAGGTTCCCGGCCCAACGAAAGCCCCCAGACCCAAATGGAGAGGGGCTGCTTGGGGGCCCCCTGGGGGCCCTTCAGGCCAGCTAGGTCTTTGGGTCCTGGCTCCTTCGCTTTGGGAGCTGTTGCTGCAGTTGGGCATGTTGGCCGGAGAGTGCTTCTCGGGCCGCGAACTGCATTCTTGCAGGAATCTCCCAGGTTCTCAGCCTAAAGAAAGCCCCCAGACCCAAATGGAGAGGGGCTGCTTGGTGGCCCCCTGGGGGCCCTTCAGGCCAGCTAGGTCTTTGGGTCCTGGCTCATTCGGTTTGGGAGCTGTTGCTGCAGTTGGGCATGTTGGCCGGAGAGTGCTTCTCGGGCCGCGAACTGCAACCTTGCAGGAATCTCCCAGGTTCCCGGCCCAACGAAAGCCCCCAGACCCAAATTGAGAGGGGCTGCTTGGGGGCCCCCTGGGGGCCCTTCAGGCCAGCTAGGTCTTTGGGTCCTGGCTCCTTCGGTTTGGGAGCTGTTGCTGCAGTTGGGCATGTTGGCCGGAGAGTGCTTCTCGGGCCGCGAACTGCAACCTTGCATGAATCTCCCAGGTTCCCGGCCCAACGAAAGCCCCCAGACCCAAATGGAGAGGGGCTGCTTGGGGACCCCCTGGGGGCCCTTCAGGCCAGCTAGGTCTTTGGGTCCTGGCTCCTTCGCTTTGGGAGCTGTTGCTGCAGTTGGGCATGTTGGCCGGAGAGTGCTTCTCGGGCCGCGAACTGTAACTTGCAGGTACCTCTCAGGTATACATGCCCAACGAAAGCCCCCAGACCCAAATGGAGAGGGGCTGCTTGGGGGCCCCCTGGGGGCCCTTCAGGCCAGCTAGGTCTTTGGGTCCTGGCTCCTTCGGTTTGGGAGCTGTTGCTGCAGTTGGGCATGTTGGCCGGAGAGTGCTTCTCGGGCCGCGAACTGCAACCTTGCAGGTAGCTCCCAGGTTCCCGGCCCAACGAAAGCCCCCAGACCCAAATTGAGAGGGGCTGCTTGGGGGCCCCCTGGGGGCCCTTCAGGCCAGCTAGGTCTTTGGGTCCTGGCTCCTTCGCTTTGGGAGCTGTTGCTGCAGTTGGGCATGTTGGCCGGAGAGTGCTTCTCGGGCCGCGAACTGTAACTTGCAGGTACCTCTCAGGTATACATGCCCAACGAAAGCCCCCAGACCCAAATGGAGAGGGGCTGCTTGGGGGCCCCCTGGGGGCCCTTCAGGCCAGCTAGGTCTTTGGGTCCTGGCTCCTTCGCTTTGGGAGCTGTTGCTGCAGTTGGGCATGTTGGGCGGAGAGTGCTTCTCGGTCCGCGAACTGCAACCTTGAAGGAATCTCCCAGGTTCCCGGCCCAACGAAAGCCCCCAGACCCAAATTGAGAGGGGCTGCTTGGGGGCCTCCTGGGGGCCCTTCAGGCCAGCTAGGTCTTTGGGTCCTGGCTCCTTCGCTTTGGGAGCTGTTGCTGCAGTTGGGCATGTTGGCCGGAGAGTGCTTCTCGGGCCGCGAACTGCAACCTTGCAGGTACCTCCCAGGTTCCCGGCCCAACGAAAGCCCCCAGACCCAAATGGAGAGGGGCTGCTTGGGGGCCCCCTGGGGGCCCTTCAGGCCAGCTAGGTCTTTGGGTCCTGGCTCCTTCGCTTTGGGAGCTGTTGCTGCAGTTGGGCATGTTGGCCGGAGAGTGCTTCTCGGTCCGCGAACTGCAACCTTGAAGGAATCTCCCAGGTTCCCGGCCCAACGAAAGCCCCCAGACCCAAATTGAGAGGGGCTGCTTGGGGGCCTCCTGGGGGCCCTTCAGGCCAGCTAGGTCTTTGGGTCCTGGCTCCTTCGCTTTGGGAGCTGTTGCTGCAGTTGGGCATGTTGGCCGGAGAGTGCTTCTCGGGCCGCGAACTGCAACCTTGCAGGTACCTCCCAGGTTCCCGGCCCAACGAAAGCCCCCAGACCCAAATGGAGAGGGGCTGCTTGGGGGCCCCCTGGGGGCCCTTCAGGCCAGCTAGGTCTTTGGGTCCTGGCTCCTTCGCTTTGGGAGCTGTTGCTGCAGTTGGGCATGTTGGCCGGAGAGTGCTTCTCGGGCCGCGAACTGCAACCTTGCAGGATTCTCCCAGGCGCTCAGCCTAAAGAAAGCCCCCAGACCCAAATGGAGAGGGGCTGCTTGGGGGCCCCCTGGGGGCCCTTCAGGCCAGCTAGGTCTTTGGGTCCTGGCTCCTTCGCTTTGGGAGCTGTTGCTGGATATTGGGCATGTTGGCCGGAGAGTGCTTCTCGGGCCGCGAACTGCAACCTTGCAGGATTCTCCCAGGTTCCCGGCCCAACGAAAGCCCCCAGACCCAAATTGAGAGGGGCTGCTTGGGGGCCCCATGGGGGCCCTTCAGGCCAGCTAGGTCTTTGGGTCCTGTCTCCTTCGGTTTAGGAGCTGTTGCTGCAGTTGGGCATGTTGGCCGGAGAGTGCTTCTCGGGCCGCGAACTGCAACCTTGCAGGTACCTCCCAGGTTCCCGGCCCAACGAAAACCCCCAGACCCAAATGGAGAGGGGCTGCTTGGGGGCCCCCTGGGGGCCCTTCAGGCCAGCTAGGTCTTTGGGTCCTGGCTCCTTCGGTTTGGGAGCTGTTGCTGCAGTTGGGCATGTTGGGCGGAGAGTGCTTCTCGGGCCGCGAACTGCAACCTTGCAGGTACCTCTCAGGTATACATGCCCAAAGAAAGCCCCCAGACCCAAATGGAGAGGGGCTGCTTGGTGGCCCCCTGGGGGCCCTTCAGGCCAGCTAGGTCTTTGGGTCCTGGCTCCTTCGCTTTGGGAGCTGTTGCTGGATATTGGGCATGTTGGCCGGAGAGTGCTTCTCGGGCCGCGAACTGCAACCTTGCTGGTATCTCCCAGGTTCTCAGCCTAAAGAAAGCCCCCAGACCCAAATGGAGAGGGGTTGCTTGGGGGCCCCCTGGGGGCCCTTCAGGCCAGCTAGGTCTTTGTGTCCTGGCTCATTCGGTTTGGGAGCTGTTGCTGCAGTTGGGCATGTTGGCCGGAGAGTGCTTCTCGGGCCTCGAACTGCAACCTTGCAGGAATCTCCCAGGTTCCCGGCCCAACGAAAGCCCCCAGACCCAAATGGAGAGGGGCTGCTTGGGGGCCCCCTGGGGGCCCTTCAGGCCAGCTAGGTCTTTGGGTCCTGGCTCCTTCGGTTTGGGAGCTGTTGCTGCAGTTGGGCATGTTGGCCGGAGAGCGCTTCTCGGGCCGCGAACTGCAACCTTGCAGGTACCTCCCAGGTTCCCGGCCCAACGAAAGCCCCCAGACCCAAATTGAGAGGGGCTGCTTGGGGGCCCCCTGGGGGCCCTTCAGGCCAGCTAGGTCTTTGGGTCCTGGCTCCTTCGGTTTGGGAGCTGTTGCTGCAGTTGGGCATGTTGGCCGGAGAGTGCTTCTCGGGCCGCGAACTGCAACCTTGAAGGAATCTCCCAGGTTACCGGCCCAACGAAAGCCCCCAGACCCAAATTGAGAGGGGCTGCTTGGGGGCCCCCTGGGGGCCCTTCAGGCCAGCTAGGTCTTTGGGTCCTGGCTCCTTCGGTTTGGGAGCTGTTGCTGCAGTTGGGCATGTTAGCCGGAGAGTGCTTCTCGGGCCGCGAACTGCAACCTTGCAGGTACCTCCCAGGTTCCCGGCCCAACGAAAACCCCCAGACCCAAATGGAGAGGGGCTGCTTGGGGGCCCCCTGGGGGCCCTTCAGGCCAGCTAGGTCTTTGGGTCCTGGCTCCTTCGCTTTGGGAGCTGTTGCTGCAGTTGGGCATGTTGGCCGGAGAGTGCTTCTCGGGCCGCGAACTGTAACTTGCAGGTACATCTCAGGTATACATGCCCAACGAAAGCCCCCAGACCCAAATGGAGAGGGGCTGCTTGGTGGCCCCCTGGGGGCCCTTCAGGCCAGCTAGGTCTTTGGGTCCTGGCTCCTTCGGTTTGGGAGCTGTTGCTGCAGTTGGGCATGTTGGCCGGAGAGTGCTTCTCGGGCCGCGAACTGCAACCTTGCAGGTAGCTCCCAGGTTCCCGGCCCAACGAAAGCCCCCAGACCCAAATGGAGAGGGGCTGCTTGGGGGCCCCCTGGGGGCCCTTCAGGCCAGCTAGGTCTTTGGGTCCTGGCTCCTTCGCTTTGGGAGCTGTTGCTGCAGTTGGGCATGTTGGCCGGAGAGTGCTTCTCTGGCCGCGAACTTCAACCTTGAAGGAATCTCCCAGGTTCCCGGCCCAACGAAAGCCCCCAGACCCAAATGGAGAGGGGCTGCTTGGGGGCCCCATGGGGGCCCTTCAGGCCAGCTAGGTCTTTGGGTCCTGGCTCCTTCGGTTTGGGAGCTGTTGCTGCAGTTGGGCATGTTGGCCGGAGAGTGCTTCTCGGGCCGCGAACTGCAACCTTGCAGGTACCTCCCAGGTTCCCGGCCCAACGAAAACCCCCAGACCCAAATGGAGAGGGGCTGCTTGGGGGCCCCCTGGGGGCCCTTCAGGCCAGCTAGGTCTTTGGGTCCTGGCTCCTTCGCTTTGGGAGCTGTTGCTGCAGTTGGGCATGTTGGCCGGAGAGTGCTTCTCGGGCCGCGAACTGTAACTTGCAGGTACCTCTCAGGTATACATGCCCAACGAAAGCCCCCAGACCCAAATGGAGAGGGGCTGCTTGGGGGCCCCCTGGGGGCCCTTCAGGCCAGCTAGGTCTTTGGGTCCTGGCTCCTTCGCTTTGGGAGCTGTTGCTGCAGTTGGGCATGTTGGGCGGAGAGTGCTTCTCGGGCCGCGAACTGCAACCTTGAAGGAATCTCCCAGGTTCCCGGCCCAACGAAAGCCCCCAGACCCAAATTGAGAGGGGCTGCTTGCGGGCCTCCTGGGGGCCCTTCAGGCCAGCTAGGTCTTTGGGTCCTGGCTCCTTCGCTTTGGGAGCTGTTGCTGCAGTTGGGCATGTTGGCCGGAGAGTGCTTCTCGGGCCGCGAACTGCAACCTTGCAGGTACCTCCCAGGTTCCCGGCCCAACGAAAGCCCCCAGACCCAAATGGAGAGGGGCTGCTTGGGGGCCCCCTGGGGGCCCTTCAGGCCAGCTAGGTCTTTGGGTCCTGGCTCCTTCGGTTTGGGAGCTGTTGCTGCAGTTGGGCATGTTGGCCGGAGAGTGCTTCTCGGGCCGCGAACTGCAACCTTGCAGGATTCTCCCAGGCGCTCAGCCTAAAGAAAGCCCCCAGACCCAAATGGAGAGGGGCTGCTTGGGGGCCCCCTGGGGGCCCTTCAGGCCAGCTAGGTCTTTGGGTCCTGGCTCCTTCGCTTTGGGAGCTGTTGCTGGATATTGGGCATGTTGGCCGGAGAGTGCTTCTCGGGCCGCGAACTGCAACCTTGCAGGATTCTCCCAGGTTCCCGGCCCAACGAAAGCCCCCAGACCCAAATTGAGAGGGGCTGCTTGGGGGCCCCATGGGGGCCCTTCAGGCCAGCTAGGTCTTTGGGTCCTGGCTCCTTCGGTTTGGGAGCTGTTGCTGCAGTTGGGCATGTTGGCCGGAGAGTGCTTCTCGGGCCGCGAACTGCAACCTTGCAGGTACCTCCCAGGTTCCCGGCCCAACGAAAACCCCCAGACCCAAATGGAGAGGGGCTGCTTGGGGGCCCCCTGGGGGCCCTTCAGGCCAGCTAGGTCTTTGGGTCCTGGCTCCTTCGCTTTGGGAGCTGTTGCTGCAGTTGGGCATGTTGGGCGGAGAGTGCTTCTCGGGCCGCGAACTGCAACCTTGCATGAATCTCCCAGGTTCCCGGCCCAACGAAAGCCCCCAGACCCAAATGGAGAGGGGCTGCTTGGGGGCCCCCTGGGGGCCCTTCAGGCCAGCTAGGTCTTTGGGTCCTGGCTCCTTCGCTTTGGGAGCTGTTGCTGCACTTGGGCATGTTGGCCGGAAAGTGCTTCTCGGGCCGCGAACTGTAACCTTGCAGGTACCTCTCAGGTATCCATGCCCAACGAAAGCCCCCAGACCCAAATGGAGAGGGGCTGCTTGGTGGCCTTCTGGGGGCCCTTCAGGCCAGCTAGGTCTTTGGGTCCTGGCTCCTTCGCTTTGGGAGCTGTTGCTGCAGTTGGGCATGTTGGCCGGAGAGTGCTTCTCGGGCCGCGAACTGCAACCTTGCAGGTACCTCCCAGGTTCCCGGCCCAACGAAAACCCCCAGACCCAAATGGAGAGGGGCTGCTTGGGGGCCTCCTGGGGGCCCTTCAGGCCAGCTAGGTCTTTGGGTCCTGGCTCCTTCGGTTTGGGAGCTGTTGCTGCAGTTGGGCATGTTGGCCGGAGAGTGCTTCTCGGGCCGCGAACTGCAACCTTGAAGGAATCTCCCAGGTTCCCGGCCCAACGAAAGCCCCCAGACCCAAATTGAGAGGGGCTGCTTGGGGGCCCCCTGGGGGCCCTTCAGGCCAGCTAGGTCTTTGGGTCCTGGCTCCTTCGGTTTGGGAGCTGTTGCTGCAGTTGGGCATGTTGGCCGGAGAGTGCTTCTCGGGCCGCGAACTGCAACCTTGAAGGAATCTCCCAGGTTCCCGGCCCAACGAAAGCCCCCAGACCCAAATTGAGAGGGGCTGCTTGGGGGCCCCCTGGGGGCCCTTCAGGCCAGCTAGGTCTTTGGGTCCTGGCTCCTTCGCTTTGGGAGCTGTTGCTGCAGTTGGGCATGTTGGCCGGAGAGTGCTTCTCGGGCCGCGAACTGCAACCTTGAAGGAATCTCCCAGGTTCCCGGCCCAACGAAAGCCCCCAGACCCAAATGGAGAGGGGCTGCTTGGTGGCCCCCTGGGGGCCCTTCAGGCCAGCTAGGTCTTTGGGTCCTGGCTCCTTCGGTTTGGGAGCTGTTGCTGCAGTTGGGCATGTTGGCCGGAGAGTGCTTCTCGGGCCGCGAACTGCAACCTTGCATGAATCTCCCAGGTTCCCAACCCAACGAAAGCCCCCAGACCCAAATGGAGAGGGGCTGCTTGGGGGCCCCCTGGGGGCCCTTCAGGCCAGCTAGGTCTTTGGGTCCTGGCTCCTTCGCTTTGGGAGCTGTTGCTGCAGTTGGGCATGTTGGGCGGAGAGTGCTTCTCTGGCCGCGAACTTCAACCTTGCAGGAATCTCCCAGGTTCCCGGCCCAACTAAAGCCCCCAGACCCAAATTGAGAGGGGCTGCTTGGGGGCCCCCTGGGGGCCCTTCAGGCCAGCTAGGTCTTTGGGTCCTGGCTCCTTCGGTTTGGGAGCTGTTGCTGCAGTTGGGCATGTTGGCCGGAGAGTGCTTCTCGGGCCGCGAACTGCAACCTTGCATGATTCTCCCAGGTGCTCAGCCTAAAGAAAGCCCCCAGACCCAAATGGAGAGGGGCTGCTTGGGGGCCCCCTGGGGGCCCTTCAGGCCAGCTAGGTCTTTGGGTCCTGGCTCCTTCGCTTTGGGAGCTGTTGCTGCAGTTGGGCATGTTGGCCGGAGAGTGCTTCTCGGGCCGCGAACTGCAACCTTGCAGGATTCTCCCAGGTTCCCGGCCCAACGAAAGCCCCCAGACCCAAATTGAGAGGGGCTGCTTGGGGGCCCCATGGGGGCCCTTCAGGCCAGCTAGGTCTTTGGGTCCTGGCTCCTTCGGTTTGGGAGCTGTTGCTGCAGTTGGGCATGTTGGCCGGAGAGTGCTTCTCGGGCCGCGAACTGCAACCTTGCAGGTACCTCCCAGGTTCCCGGCCCAACGAAAACCCCCAGACCCAAATGGAGAGGGGCTGCTTGGGGGCCCCCTGGGGGCCCTTCAGGCCAGCTAGGTCTTTGGGTCCTGGCTCCTTCGCTTTGGGAGCTGTTGCTGCAGTTGGGCATGTTGGCCGGAGAGTGCTTCTCGGGCCGCGAACTGTAACTTGCAGGTACCTCTCAGGTATACATGCCCAAAGAAAGCCCCCAGACCCAAATGGAGAGGGGCTGCTTGGTGGCCCCCTGGGGGCCCTTCAGGCCAGCTAGGTCTTTGGGTCCTGGCTCCTTCGCTTTGGGAGCTGTTGCTGCAGTTGGGCATGTTGGCCGGAGAGTGCTTCTCGGGCCGCGAACTGCAACCTTGCAGGTAGCTCCCAGGTTCCCGGCCCAACGAAAGCCCCCAGACCCAAATTGAGAGGGGCTGCTTGGGGGCCCCCTGGGGGCCCTTCAGGCCAGCTAGGTCTTTGGGTCCTGGCTCCTTCGCTTTGGGAGCTGTTGCTGCAGTTGGGCATGTTGGGCGGAGAGTGCTTCTCGGGCCGCGAACTGCATTCTTGCAGGAATCTCCCAGGTTCTCAGCCTAAAGAAAGCCCCCAGACCCAAATGGAGAGGGGCTGCTTGGTGGCCCCCTGGGGGCCCTTCAGGCCAGCTAGGTCTTTGGGTCCTGGCTCCTTCGGTTTGGGAGCTGTTGCTGCAGTTGGGCATGTTGGCCGGAGAGTGCTTCTCGGGCCGCGAACTGCAACCTTGCATGAATCTCCCAGGTTCCCGGCCCAACGAAAGCCCCCAGACCCAAATGGAGAGGGGCTGCTTGGGGACCCCCTGGGGGCCCTTCAGGCCAGCTAGGTCTTTGGGTCCTGGCTCCTTCGCTTTGGGAGCTGTTGCTGCAGTTGGGCATGTTGGCCGGAGAGTGCTTCTCGGGCCGCGAACTGCAACCTTGCAGGATTCTCCCAGGTTCCCGGCCCAACGAAAGCCCCCAGACCCAAATTGAGAGGGGCTGCTTGGGGGCCCCATGGGGGCCCTTCAGGCCAGCTAGGTCTTTGGGTCCTGGCTCCTTCGGTTTGGGAGCTGTTGCTGCAGTTGGGCATGTTGGCCGGAGAGTGCTTCTCGGGCCGCGAACTGCAACCTTGCAGGTAGCTCCCAGGTTCCCGGCCCAACGAAAGCCCCCAGACCCAAATGGAGAGGGGCTGCTTGGGGGCCCCCTGGGGGCCCTTCAGGCCAGCTAGGTCTTTGGGTCCTGGCTCCTTCGCTTTGGGAGCTGTTGCTGCAGTTGGGCATGTTGGGCGGAGAGTGCTTCTCTGGCCGCGAACTTCAACCTTGCAGGAATCTCCCAGGTTCCCGGCCCAACTAAAGCCCCCAGACCCAAATTGAGAGGGGCTGCTTGGGGGCCCCCTGGGGGCCCTTCAGGCCAGCTAGGTCTTTGGGTCCTGGCTCCTTCGGTTTGGGAGCTGTTGCTGCAGTTGGGCATGTTGGCCGGAGAGTGCTTCTCGGGCCGCGAACTGCAACCTTGCAGGATTCTCCCAGGTGCTCAGCCTAAAGAAAGCCCCCAGACCCAAATGGAGAGGGGCTGCTTGGGGGCCCCCTGGGGGCCCTTCAGGCCAGCTAGGTCTTTGGGTCCTGGCTCCTTCGCTTTGGGAGCTGTTGCTGCAGTTGGGCATGTTGGCCGGAGAGTGCTTCTCGGGCCGCGAACTGCAACCTTGCAGGATTCTCCCAGGTTCCCGGCCCAACGAAAGCCCCCAGACCCAAATTGAGAGGGGCTGCTTGGGGGCCCCATGGGGGCCCTTCAGGCCAGCTAGGTCTTTGGGTCCTGGCTCCTTCGGTTTGGGAGCTGTTGCTGCAGTTGGGCATGTTGGCCGGAGAGTGCTTCTCGGGCCGCGAACTGCAACCTTGCAGGTACCTCCCAGGTTCCCGGCCCAACGAAAACCCCCAGACCCAAATGGAGAGGGGCTGCTTGGGGGCCCCCTGGGGGCCCTTCAGGCCAGCTAGGTCTTTGGGTCCTGGCTCCTTCGCTTTGGGAGCTGTTGCTGCAGTTGGGCATGTTGGCCGGAGAGTGCTTCTCGGGCCGCGAACTGTAACTTGCAGGTACCTCTCAGGTATACATGCCCAAAGAAAGCCCCCAGACCCAAATGGAGAGGGGCTGCTTGGTGGCCCCCTGGGGGCCCTTCAGGCCAGCTAGGTCTTTGGGTCCTGGCTCCTTCGCTTTGGGAGCTGTTGCTGCAGTTGGGCATGTTGGCCGGAGAGTGCTTCTCGGGCCGCGAACTGCAACCTTGCAGGTAGCTCCCAGGTTCCCGGCCCAACGAAAGCCCCCAGACCCAAATGGAGAGGGGCTGCTTGGGGGCCCCCTGGGGGCCCTTCAGGCCAGCTAGGTCTTTGGGTCCTGGCTCCTTCGGTTTGGGAGCTGTTGCTGCAGTTGGGCATGTTGGGCGGAGAGTGCTTCTCGGGCCGCGAACTGCATTCTTGCAGGAATCTCCCAGGTTCTCAGCCTAAAGAAAGCCCCCAGACCCAAATGGAGAGGGGCTGCTTGGTGGCCCCCTGGGGGCCCTTCAGGCCAGCTAGGTCTTTGGGTCCTGGCTCATTCGGTTTGGGAGCTGTTGCTGCAGTTGGGCATGTTGGCCGGAGAGTGCTTCTCGGGCCGCGAACTGCAACCTTGCAGGAATCTCCCAGGTTCCCGGCCCAACGAAAGCCCCCAGACCCAAATTGAGAGGGGCTGCTTGGGGGCCCCCTGGGGGCCCTTCAGGCCAGCTAGGTCTTTGGGTCCTGGCTCCTTCGGTTTGGGAGCTGTTGCTGCAGTTGGGCATGTTGGCCGGAGAGTGCTTCTCGGGCCGCGAACTGCAACCTTGCAGGAATCTCCCAGGTTCCCGGCCCAACGAAAGCCCCCAGACCCAAATGGAGAGGGGCTGCTTGGGGACCCCCTGGGGGCCCTTCAGGCCAGCTAGGTCTTTGGGTCCTGGCTCCTTCGCTTTGGGAGCTGTTGCTGCAGTTGGGCATGTTGGCCGGAGAGTGCTTCTCGGGCCGCGAACTGTAACTTGCAGGTACCTCTCAGGTATACATGCCCAACGAAAGCCCCCAGACCCAAATGGAGAGGGGCTGCTTGGGGGCCCCCTGGGGGCCCTTCAGGCCAGCTAGGTCTTTGGGTCCTGGCTCCTTCGGTTTGGGAGCTGTTGCTGCAGTTGGGCATGTTGGCCGGAGAGTGCTTCTCGGGCCGCGAACTGCAACCTTGCAGGTAGCTCCCAGGTTCCCGGCCCAACGAAAGCCCCCAGACCCAAATTGAGAGGGGCTGCTTGGGGGCCCCCTGGGGGCCCTTCAGGCCAGCTAGGTCTTTGGGTCCTGGCTCCTTCGCTTTGGGAGCTGTTGCTGCAGTTGGGCATGTTGGCCGGAGAGTGCTTCTCGGGCCGCGAACTGTAACTTGCAGGTACCTCTCAGGTATACATGCCCAACGAAAGCCCCCAGACCCAAATGGAGAGGGGCTGCTTGGGGGCCCCCTGGGGGCCCTTCAGGCCAGCTAGGTCTTTGGGTCCTGGCTCCTTCGCTTTGGGAGCTGTTGCTGCAGTTGGGCATGTTGGGCGGAGAGTGCTTCTCGGTCCGCGAACTGCAACCTTGAAGGAATCTCCCAGGTTCCCGGCCCAACGAAAGCCCCCAGACCCAAATTGAGAGGGGCTGCTTGGGGGCCCCCTGGGGGCCCTTCAGGCCAGCTAGGTCTTTGGGTCCTGGCTCCTTCGCTTTGGGAGCTGTTGCTGCAGTTGGGCATGTTGGCCGGAGAGTGCTTCTCGGGCCGCGAACTGCAACCTTGCAGGTACCTCCCAGGTTCCCGGCCCAACGAAAGCCCCCAGACCCAAATGGAGAGGGGCTGCTTGGGGGCCCCCTGGGGGCCCTTCAGGCCAGCTAGGTCTTTGGGTCCTGGCTCCTTCGGTTTGGGAGCTGTTGCTGCAGTTGGGCATGTTGGCCGGAGAGTGCTTCTCGGGCCGCGAACTGCAACCTTGCAGGATTCTCCCATGCGCTCAGCCTAAAGAAAGCCCCCAGACCCAAATGGAGAGGGGCTGCTTGGGGGCCCCCTGGGGGCCCTTCAGGCCAGCTAGGTCTTTGGGTCCTGGCTCCTTCGCTTTGGGAGCTGTTGCTGGATATTGGGCATGTTGGCCGGAGAGTGCTTCTCGGGCCGCGAACTGCAACCTTGCAGGATTCTCCCAGGTTCCCGGCCCAACGAAAGCCCCCAGACCCAAATTGAGAGGGGCTGCTTGGGGGCCCCATGGGGGCCCTTCAGGCCAGCTAGGTCTTTGGGTCCTGTCTCCTTCGGTTTAGGAGCTGTTGCTGCAGTTGGGCATGTTGGCCGGAGAGTGCTTCTCGGGCCGCGAACTGCAACCTTGCAGGTACCTCCCAGGTTCCCGGCCCAACGAAAACCCCCAGACCCAAATGGAGAGGGGCTGCTTGGGGGCCCCCTGGGGGCCCTTCAGGCCAGCTAGGTCTTTGGGTCCTGGCTCCTTCGGTTTGGGAGCTGTTGCTGCAGTTGGGCATGTTGGGCGGAGAGTGCTTCTCGGGCCGCGAACTGCAACCTTGCAGGTACCTCTCAGGTATACATGCCCAAAGAAAGCCCCCAGACCCAAATGGAGAGGGGCTGCTTGGTGGCCCCCTGGGGGCCCTTCAGGCCAGCTAGGTCTTTGGGTCCTGGCTCCTTCGCTTTGGGAGCTGTTGCTGGATATTGGGCATGTTGGCCGGAGAGTGCTTCTCGGGCCGCGAACTGCAACCTTGCTGGTATCTCCCAGGTTCTCAGCCTAAAGAAAGCCCCCAGACCCAAATGGAGAGGGGTTGCTTGGGGGCCCCCTGGGGGCCCTTCAGGCCAGCTAGGTCTTTGTGTCCTGGCTCATTCGGTTTGGGAGCTGTTGCTGCAGTTGGGCATGTTGGCCGGAGAGTGCTTCTCGGGCCTCGAACTGCAACCTTGCAGGAATCTCCCAGGTTCCCGGCCCAACGAAAGCCCCCAGACCCAAATGGAGAGGGGCTGCTTGGGGGCCTTCTGGGGGCCCTTCAGGCCAGCTAGGTCTTTGGGTCCTGGCTCCTTCGGTTTGGGAGCTGTTGCTGCAGTTGGGCATGTTGGCCGGAGAGTGCTTCTCGGGCCGCGAACTGCAACCTTGCAGGTACCTCCCAGGTTCCCGGCCCAACGAAAGCCCCCAGACCCAAATTGAGAGGGGCTGCTTGGGGGCCCCCTGGGGGCCCTTCAGGCCAGCTAGGTCTTTGGGTCCTGGCTCCTTCGGTTTGGGAGCTGTTGCTGCAGTTGGGCATGTTGGCCGGAGAGTGCTTCTCGGGCCGCGAACTGCAACCTTGAAGGAATCTCCCAGGTTCCCGGCCCAACGAAAGCCCCCAGACCCAAATTGAGAGGGGCTGCTTGGGGGCCCCCTGGGGGCCCTTCAGGCCAGCTAGGTCTTTGGGTCCTGGCTCCTTCGGTTTGGGAGCTGTTGCTGCAGTTGGGCATGTTAGCCGGAGAGTGCTTCTCGGGCCGCGAACTGCAACCTTGCAGGTACCTCCCAGGTTCCCGGCCCAACGAAAACCCCCAGACCCAAATGGAGAGGGGCTGCTTGGGGGCCCCCTGGGGGCCCTTCAGGCCAGCTAGGTCTTTGGGTCCTGGCTCCTTCGCTTTGGGAGCTGTTGCTGCAGTTGGGCATGTTGGCCGGAGAGTGCTTCTCGGGCCGCGAACTGTAACTTGCAGGTACATCTC
This sequence comes from Gallinula chloropus, assembly GCF_964237585.1. Taxonomy (NCBI): domain Eukaryota; kingdom Metazoa; phylum Chordata; class Aves; order Gruiformes; family Rallidae; genus Gallinula; species Gallinula chloropus. Next base: position 111,452 of record NW_028168740.1, read on the forward strand.
AGGTATACATGCCCAAAGAAAGCCCCCAGACCCAAATGGAGAGGGGCTGCTTGGTGGCCCCCTGGGGGCCCTTCAGGCCAGCTAGGTCTTTGGGTCCTGGCTCCTTCGGTTTGGGAGCTGTTGCTGCAGTTGGGCATGTTGGCCGGAGAGTGCTTCTCGGGCCGCGAACTGCAACCTTGCAGGTAGCTCCCAGGTTCCCGGCCCAACGAAAGCCCCCAGACCCAAATGGAGAGGGGCTGCTTGGGGGCCCCCTGGGGGCCCTTCAGGCCAGCTAGGTCTTTGGGTCCTGGCTCCTTCGCTTTGGGAGCTGTTGCTGCAGTTGGGCATGTTGGCCGGAGAGTGCTTCTCTGGCCGCGAACTTCAACCTTGAAGGAATCTCCCAGGTTCCCGGCCCAACGAAAGCCCCCAGACCCAAATGGAGAGGGGCTGCTTGGGGGCCCCCTGGGGGCCCTTCAGGCTAGCTAGGTCTTTGGGTCCTGGCTCCTTCGGTTTGGGAGCTGTTGCTGCAGTTGGGCATGTTGGCCGGAGAGTGCTTCTCGGGCCGCGAACTGCAACCTTGCAGGTACCTCCCAGGTTCCCGGCCCAACGAAAGCCCCCAGACCCAAATGGAGAGGGGCTGCTTGGGGGCCTCCTGGGGGCCCTTCAGGCCAGCTAGGTCTTTGGGTCCTGGCTCCTTCGCTTTGGGAGCTGTTGCTGCAGTTGGGCATGTTGGCCGGAGAGTGCTTCTCGGGCCGCGAACTGCAACCTTGCAGGAATCTCCCAGGTTCCCGGCCCAACGAAAGCCCCCAGACCCAAATTGAGAGGGGCTGCTTGGGGGCCCCCTGGGGACCCTTCAGGCCAGCTAGGTCTTTGGGTCCTGGCTCCTTCGGTTTGGGAGATGTTGCTGCAGTTGGGCATGTTGGCCGGAGAGTGCTTCTCGGGCCGCGAACTGCAACCTTGCAGGTACCTCCCAGGTTCCCGGCCCAACGAAAGCCCCCAGACCCAAATTGAGAGGGGCTGCTTGGGGGCCCCCTGGGGGCCCTTCAGGCCAGCTAGGTCTTTGGGTCCTGGCTCCTTCGCTTTGGGAGCTGTTGCTGCAGTTGGGCATGTTGGCCGGAGAGTGCTTCTCGGGCCGCGAACTGCAACCTTGAAGGAATCTCCCAGGTTCCCGGCCCAACGAAAGCCCCCAGACCCAAATGGAGAGGGGCTGCTTGGGGGCCCCCTGGGGGCCCTTCAGGCCAGCTAGATCTTTGGGTCCTGGCTCCTTCGCTTTGGGATCTGTTGCTGCAGTTGGGCATGTTGGCCGGAGAGTGCTTCTCGGGCCGCGAACTGCAACCTTGCTGGTATCTCCCAGGTTCTCAGCCTAAAGAAAGCCCCCAGACCCAAATTGAGAGTGGCTACTTGGGGGCCCCCTGGGGGCCCTTCAGGCCAGCTAGGTCTTTGTGTCCTGGCTCATTCGGTTTGGGAGCTGTTGCTGCAGTTGGGCATGTTGGGCGGAGAGTGCTTCTCTGGCCTCGAACTGCAACCTTGCAGGAATCTCCCAGGTTCCCGGCCCAACGAAAGCCCCCAGACCCAAATGGAGAGGGGCTGCTTGGGGGCCTTCTGGGGGCCCTTCAGGCCAGCTACGTCTTTGGGTCCTGGCTCCTTCGGTTTGGGAGCTGTTGCTGCAGTTGGGCATGTTGGCCGGAGAGTGCTTCTCGGGCCGCGAACTGCAACCTTGCAGGTACCTCCCAGGTTCCCGGCCCAACGAAAGCCCCCAGACCCAAATTGAGAGGGGCTGCTTGGGGGCCCCCTGGGGGCCCTTCAGGCCAGCTAGGTCTTTGGGTCCTGTCTCCTTCGGTTTAGGAGCTGTTGCTGCAGTTGGGCATGTTGGCCGGAGAGTGCTTCTCGGGCCGCGAACTGCAACCTTGCAGGTACCTCCCAGGTTCCCGGCCCAACGAAAACCCCCAGACCCAAATGGAGAGGGGCTGCTTGGGGGCCTCCTGGGGGCCCTTCAGGCCATCTAGGTCTTTGGGTCCTGGCTCCTTCGCTTTGGGAGCTGTTGCTGCAGTTGGGCATGTTGGCCGGAGAGTGCTTCTCGGGCCGCGAACTGCAACCTTGCAGGTGCCTCCCAGGTTCCCGGCCCAACGAAAGCCCCCAGACCCAAATTGAGAGGGGCTGCTTGGGGGCCCCCTGGGGGCCCTTCAGGCCAGCTAGCTCTTTGGGTCCTGGCTCCTTCGATTTGGGAGCTGTTGCTGCAGTTGGGCATGTTGGCCGGAGAGTGCTTCTCGGGCCGCGATCTGCAACCTTGCAGGATTCTCCCAGGTTCCCGGCCCAACGAAAGCCCCCAGACCCAAATGGAGAGGGGCTGCTTGGGGGCCCCCTGGGGGCCCTTCAGGCCAGCTAGGTCTTTGGGTCCTGGCTCCTTCGGTTTGGGAGCTGTTGCTGCAGTTGGGCATGTTGGCCGGAGAGTGCTTCTCTGGCCGCGAACTGCAACCTTGAAGGAATCTCCCAGGTTCCCGGCCCAACGAAAGCCCCCAGACCCAAATGGAGAGGGGCTGCTTGGGGGCCTTCTGGGGGCCCTTCAGGCCAGCTAGGTCTTTGGGTCCTGGCTCCTTCGCTTTGGGAGCTGTTGCTGGATATTGAGCATGTTGGCCGGAGAGTGCTTCTCGGGCCGCGAACTGCAACCTTGCAGGAATCTCCCAGGTTCCCGGCCCAACAAAAGCCCCCAGACCCAAATTGAGAGGGGCTGCTTGGGGGCCCCCTGGGGCCCCTTCAGGCCAGCTAGGTCTTTGGGTCCTGGCTCCTTCGCTTTGGGAGCTGTTGCTGCAGTTGGGGATGTTGGCCGGAGAGTGCTTCTCGGGCCGCGAACTGCAACCTTGCAGGATTCTCCCAGGTGCTCAGCCTAAAGAAAGCCCCCAGATCCAAATTGAGAGGGGCTGCTTGGGGGTCCCCTGGGGGCACTTCAGGCCAGCTAGGTCTTTGGGTCCTGGCTCCTTCGCTTTGGGAGCTGTTGCTGCAGTTGGGCATGTTGGCCGGAGAGTGCTTCTCGGGCCGCGAACTGCAACCTTGCAGGAATCTCCCAGGTTCCCGGCCCAACGAAAGCCCCCAGACCCAAATTGAGAGGGGCTGCTTGGGGGCCCCCTGGGGGCCCTTCAGGCCATCTAGGTCTTTGGGTCCTGGCTCCTTCGGTTTGGGAGCTGTTGCTGCAGTTGGGCATGTTGGCCGGAGAGTGCTTCTCGGGCCGCGAACTGCAACCTTGCAGGAATCTCCCAGGTTCCCGGCCCAACGAAAGCCCCCAGACCCAAATTGAGAGGGGCTGCTTGGGGGCCCCCTGGGGACCCTTCAGGCCAGCTAGGTCTTTGGGTCCTGGCTCCTTCGGTTTGGGAGATGTTGCTGCAGTTGGGCATGTTGGCCGGAGAGTGCTTCTCGGGCCGCGAACTGCAACCTTGCAGGTACCTCCCAGGTTCCCGGCCCAACGAAAGCCCCCAGACCCAAATTGAGAGGGGCTGCTTGGGGGCCCCCTGGGGGCCCTTCAGGCCAGCTAGGTCTTTGGGTCCTGGCTCCTTCGGTTTGGGAGCTGTTGCTGCAGTTGGGCATGTTGGCCGGAGAGTGCTTCTCGGGCCGCGAACTGCAACCTTGAAGGAATCTCCCAGGTTCCCGGCCCAACGAAAGCCCCCAGACCCAAATTGAGAGGGGCTGCTTGGGGGCCCCCTGGGGGCCCTTCAGGCCAGCTAGATCTTTGGGTCCTGGCTCCTTCGCTTTGGGAGCTGTTGCTGCAGTTGGGCATGTTGGCCGGAGAGTGCTTCTCGGGCCGCGAACTGTAACCTTGCAGGTACCTCTCAGGTATCCATGCCCAACGAAAGCCCCCAGACCCAAATTGAGAGGGGCTGCTTGGGGGCCCCCTGGGGGCCCTTCAGGCCAGCTAGGTCTTTGGGTCCTGGCTCCTTCGCTTTGGGAGCTGTTGCTGCAGTTGGGCATGTTGGCCGGAGAGTGCTTCTCGGGCCGCGAACTGCAACCTTGCAGGTACCTCCCAGGTTCCCGGCCCAACGAAAACCCCCAGACCCAAATGGAGAGGGGCTGCTTGGGGGCCTCCTGGGGGCCCTTCAGGCCAGCTAGGTCTTTGGGTCCTGGCTCCTTCGGTTTGGGAGCTGTTGCTGCAGTTGGGCATGTTGGCCGGAGAGTGCTTCTCGGGCCGCGAACTGCAACCTTGCAGGTGCCTCCCAGGTTCCCGGCCCAACGAAAGCCCCCAGACCCAAATTGAGAGGGGCTGCTTGGGGGCCCCCTGGGGGCCCTTCAGGCCAGCTAGGTCTTTGGGTCCTGGCTCCTTCGCTTTGGGAGCTGTTGCTGCAGTTGGGCATGTTGGGCGGAGAGTGCTTCTCGGTCCGCGAACTGCAACCTTGAAGGAATCTCCCAGGTTCCCGGCCCAACGAAAGCCCCCAGACCCAAATTGAGAGGGGCTGCTTGGGGGCCCCCTGGGGGCCCTTCAGGCCAGCTAGGTCTTTGGGTCCTGGCTCCTTCGCTTTGGGAGCTGTTGCTGCAGTTGGGCATGTTGGCCGGAGAGTGCTTCTCGGGCCGCGAACTGCAACCTTGCAGGTACCTCCCAGGTTCCCGGCCCAACGAAAGCCCCCAGACCCAAATGGAGAGGGGCTGCTTGGGGGCCCCCTGGGGGCCCTTCAGGCCAGCTAGGTCTTTGGGTCCTGGCTCCTTCGGTTTGGGAGCTGTTGCTGCAGTTGGGCATGTTGGCCGGAGAGTGCTTCTCGGGCCGCGAACTGCAACCTTGCAGGATTCTCCCATGCGCTCAGCCTAAAGAAAGCCCCCAGACCCAAATGGAGAGGGGCTGCTTGGGGGCCCCCTGGGGGCCCTTCAGGCCAGCTAGGTCTTTGGGTCCTGGCTCCTTCGCTTTGGGAGCTGTTGCTGGATATTGGGCATGTTGGCCGGAGAGTGCTTCTCGGGCCGCGAACTGCAACCTTGCAGGATTCTCCCAGGTTCCCGGCCCAACGAAAGCCCCCAGACCCAAATTGAGAGGGGCTGCTTGGGGGCCCCATGGGGGCCCTTCAGGCCAGCTAGGTCTTTGGGTCCTGTCTCCTTCGGTTTAGGAGCTGTTGCTGCAGTTGGGCATGTTGGCCGGAGAGTGCTTCTCGGGCCGCGAACTGCAACCTTGCAGGTACCTCCCAGGTTCCCGGCCCAACGAAAACCCCCAGACCCAAATGGAGAGGGGCTGCTTGGGGGCCCCCTGGGGGCCCTTCAGGCCAGCTAGGTCTTTGGGTCCTGGCTCCTTCGGTTTGGGAGCTGTTGCTGCAGTTGGGCATGTTGGGCGGAGAGTGCTTCTCGGGCCGCGAACTGCAACCTTGCAGGTACCTCTCAGGTATACATGCCCAAAGAAAGCCCCCAGACCCAAATGGAGAGGGGCTGCTTGGTGGCCCCCTGGGGGCCCTTCAGGCCAGCTAGGTCTTTGGGTCCTGGCTCCTTCGCTTTGGGAGCTGTTGCTGGATATTGGGCATGTTGGCCGGAGAGTGCTTCTCGGGCCGCGAACTGCAACCTTGCTGGTATCTCCCAGGTTCTCAGCCTAAAGAAAGCCCCCAGACCCAAATGGAGAGGGGTTGCTTGGGGGCCCCCTGGGGGCCCTTCAGGCCAGCTAGGTCTTTGTGTCCTGGCTCATTCGGTTTGGGAGCTGTTGCTGCAGTTGGGCATGTTGGCCGGAGAGTGCTTCTCGGGCCTCGAACTGCAACCTTGCAGGAATCTCCCAGGTTCCCGGCCCAACGAAAGCCCCCAGACCCAAATGGAGAGGGGCTGCTTGGGGGCCTTCTGGGGGCCCTTCAGGCCAGCTAGGTCTTTGGGTCCTGGCTCCTTCGGTTTGGGAGCTGTTGCTGCAGTTGGGCATGTTGGCCGGAGAGTGCTTCTCGGGCCGCGAACTGCAACCTTGCAGGTACCTCCCAGGTTCCCGGCCCAACGAAAGCCCCCAGACCCAAATTGAGAGGGGCTGCTTGGGGGCCCCCTGGGGGCCCTTCAGGCCAGCTAGGTCTTTGGGTCCTGGCTCCTTCGGTTTGGGAGCTGTTGCTGCAGTTGGGCATGTTGGCCGGAGAGTGCTTCTCGGGCCGCGAACTGCAACCTTGAAGGAATCTCCCAGGTTCCCGGCCCAACGAAAGCCCCCAGACCCAAATTGAGAGGGGCTGCTTGGGGGCCCCCTGGGGGCCCTTCAGGCCAGCTAGGTCTTTGGGTCCTGGCTCCTTCGGTTTGGGAGCTGTTGCTGCAGTTGGGCATGTTAGCCGGAGAGTGCTTCTCGGGCCGCGAACTGCAACCTTGCAGGTACCTCCCAGGTTCCCGGCCCAACGAAAACCCCCAGACCCAAATGGAGAGGGGCTGCTTGGGGGCCCCCTGGGGGCCCTTCAGGCCAGCTAGGTCTTTGGGTCCTGGCTCCTTCGCTTTGGGAGCTGTTGCTGCAGTTGGGCATGTTGGCCGGAGAGTGCTTCTCGGGCCGCGAACTGTAACTTGCAGGTACATCTCAGGTATACATGCCCAAAGAAAGCCCCCAGACCCAAATGGAGAGGGGCTGCTTGGTGGCCCCCTGGGGGCCCTTCAGGCCAGCTAGGTCTTTGGGTCCTGGCTCCTTCGGTTTGGGAGCTGTTGCTGCAGTTGGGCATGTTGGCCGGAGAGTGCTTCTCGGGCCGCGAACTGCAACCTTGCAGGTAGCTCCCAGGTTCCCGGCCCAACGAAAGCCCCCAGACCCAAATGGAGAGGGGCTGCTTGGGGGCCCCCTGGGGGCCCTTCAGGCCAGCTAGGTCTTTGGGTCCTGGCTCCTTCGCTTTGGGAGCTGTTGCTGCAGTTGGGCATGTTGGCCGGAGAGTGCTTCTCTGGCCGCGAACTTCAACCTTGAAGGAATCTCCCAGGTTCCCGGCCCAACGAAAGCCCCCAGACCCAAATGGAGAGGGGCTGCTTGGGGGCCCCCTGGGGGCCCTTCAGGCTAGCTAGGTCTTTGGGTCCTGGCTCCTTCGGTTTGGGAGCTGTTGCTGCAGTTGGGCATGTTGGCCGGAGAGTGCTTCTCGGGCCGCGAACTGCAACCTTGCAGGTACCTCCCAGGTTCCCGGCCCAACGAAAGCCCCCAGACCCAAATGGAGAGGGGCTGCTTGGGGGCCTCCTGGGGGCCCTTCAGGCCAGCTAGGTCTTTGGGTCCTGGCTCCTTCGCTTTGGGAGCTGTTGCTGCAGTTGGGCATGTTGGCCGGAGAGTGCTTCTCGGGCCGCGAACTGCAACCTTGCAGGAATCTCCCAGGTTCCCGGCCCAACGAAAGCCCCCAGACCCAAATTGAGAGGGGCTGCTTGGGGGCCCCCTGGGGACCCTTCAGGCCAGCTAGGTCTTTGGGTCCTGGCTCCTTCGGTTTGGGAGATGTTGCTGCAGTTGGGCATGTTGGCCGGAGAGTGCTTCTCGGGCCGCGAACTGCAACCTTGCAGGTACCTCCCAGGTTCCCGGCCCAACGAAAGCCCCCAGACCCAAATTGAGAGGGGCTGCTTGGGGGCCCCCTGGGGGCCCTTCAGGCCAGCTAGGTCTTTGGGTCCTGGCTCCTTCGCTTTGGGAGCTGTTGCTGCAGTTGGGCATGTTGGCCGGAGAGTGCTTCTCGGGCCGCGAACTGCAACCTTGAAGGAATCTCCCAGGTTCCCGGCCCAACGAAAGCCCCCAGACCCAAATGGAGAGGGGCTGCTTGGGGGCCCCCTGGGGGCCCTTCAGGCCAGCTAGATCTTTGGGTCCTGGCTCCTTCGCTTTGGGATCTGTTGCTGCAGTTGGGCATGTTGGCCGGAGAGTGCTTCTCGGGCCGCGAACTGCAACCTTGCTGGTATCTCCCAGGTTCTCAGCCTAAAGAAAGCCCCCAGACCCAAATTGAGAGTGGCTACTTGGGGGCCCCCTGGGGGCCCTTCAGGCCAGCTAGGTCTTTGTGTCCTGGCTCATTCGGTTTGGGAGCTGTTGCTGCAGTTGGGCATGTTGGGCGGAGAGTGCTTCTCTGGCCTCGAACTGCAACCTTGCAGGAATCTCCCAGGTTCCCGGCCCAACGAAAGCCCCCAGACCCAAATGGAGAGGGGCTGCTTGGGGGCCTTCTGGGGGCCCTTCAGGCCAGCTACGTCTTTGGGTCCTGGCTCCTTCGGTTTGGGAGCTGTTGCTGCAGTTGGGCATGTTGGCCGGAGAGTGCTTCTCGGGCCGCGAACTGCAACCTTGCAGGTACCTCCCAGGTTCCCGGCCCAACGAAAGCCCCCAGACCCAAATTGAGAGGGGCTGCTTGGGGGCCCCCTGGGGGCCCTTCAGGCCAGCTAGGTCTTTGGGTCCTGTCTCCTTCGGTTTAGGAGCTGTTGCTGCAGTTGGGCATGTTGGCCGGAGAGTGCTTCTCGGGCCGCGAACTGCAACCTTGCAGGTACCTCCCAGGTTCCCGGCCCAACGAAAACCCCCAGACCCAAATGGAGAGGGGCTGCTTGGGGGCCTCCTGGGGGCCCTTCAGGCCATCTAGGTCTTTGGGTCCTGGCTCCTTCGCTTTGGGAGCTGTTGCTGCAGTTGGGCATGTTGGCCGGAGAGTGCTTCTCGGGCCGCGAACTGCAACCTTGCAGGTGCCTCCCAGGTTCCCGGCCCAACGAAAGCCCCCAGACCCAAATTGAGAGGGGCTGCTTGGGGGCCCCCTGGGGGCCCTTCAGGCCAGCTAGCTCTTTGGGTCCTGGCTCCTTCGATTTGGGAGCTGTTGCTGCAGTTGGGCATGTTGGCCGGAGAGTGCTTCTCGGGCCGCGATCTGCAACCTTGCAGGATTCTCCCAGGTTCCCGGCCCAACGAAAGCCCCCAGACCCAAATGGAGAGGGGCTGCTTGGGGGCCCCCTGGGGGCCCTTCAGGCCAGCTAGGTCTTTGGGTCCTGGCTCCTTCGGTTTGGGAGCTGTTGCTGCAGTTGGGCATGTTGGCCGGAGAGTGCTTCTCTGGCCGCGAACTGCAACCTTGAAGGAATCTCCCAGGTTCCCGGCCCAACGAAAGCCCCCAGACCCAAATGGAGAGGGGCTGCTTGGGGGCCTTCTGGGGGCCCTTCAGGCCAGCTAGGTCTTTGGGTCCTGGCTCCTTCGCTTTGGGAGCTGTTGCTGGATATTGAGCATGTTGGCCGGAGAGTGCTTCTCGGGCCGCGAACTGCAACCTTGCAGGAATCTCCCAGGTTCCCGGCCCAACAAAAGCCCCCAGACCCAAATTGAGAGGGGCTGCTTGGGGGCCCCCTGGGGCCCCTTCAGGCCAGCTAGGTCTTTGGGTCCTGGCTCCTTCGCTTTGGGAGCTGTTGCTGCAGTTGGGGATGTTGGCCGGAGAGTGCTTCTCGGGCCGCGAACTGCAACCTTGCAGGATTCTCCCAGGTGCTCAGCCTAAAGAAAGCCCCCAGATCCAAATTGAGAGGGGCTGCTTGGGGGTCCCCTGGGGGCACTTCAGGCCAGCTAGGTCTTTGGGTCCTGGCTCCTTCGCTTTGGGAGCTGTTGCTGCAGTTGGGCATGTTGGCCGGAGAGTGCTTCTCGGGCCGCGAACTGCAACCTTGCAGGAATCTCCCAGGTTCCCGGCCCAACGAAAGCCCCCAGACCCAAATTGAGAGGGGCTGCTTGGGGGCCCCCTGGGGGCCCTTCAGGCCATCTAGGTCTTTGGGTCCTGGCTCCTTCGGTTTGGGAGCTGTTGCTGCAGTTGGGCATGTTGGCCGGAGAGTGCTTCTCGGGCCGCGAACTGCAACCTTGCAGGAATCTCCCAGGTTCCCCGCCCAACGAAAGCCCCCAGACCCAAATTGAGAGGGGCTGCTTGGGGGCCCCCTGGGGACCCTTCAGGCCAGCTAGGTCTTTGGGTCCTGGCTCCTTCGGTTTGGGAGATGTTGCTGCAGTTGGGCATGTTGGCCGGAGAGTGCTTCTCGGGCCGCGAACTGCAACCTTGCAGGTACCTCCCAGGTTCCCGGCCCAACGAAAGCCCCCAGACCCAAATTGAGAGGGGCTGCTTGGGGGCCCCCTGGGGGCCCTTCAGGCCAGCTAGGTCTTTGGGTCCTGGCTCCTTCGGTTTGGGAGCTGTTGCTGCAGTTGGGCATGTTGGCCGGAGAGTGCTTCTCGGGCCGCGAACTGCAACCTTGAAGGAATCTCCCAGGTTCCCGGCCCAACGAAAGCCCCCAGACCCAAATTGAGAGGGGCTGCTTGGGGGCCCCCTGGGGGCCCTTCAGGCCAGCTAGATCTTTGGGTCCTGGCTCCTTCGCTTTGGGAGCTGTTGCTGCAGTTGGGCATGTTGGCCGGAGAGTGCTTCTCGGGCCGCGAACTGTAACCTTGCAGGTACCTCTCAGGTATCCATGCCCAACGAAAGCCCCCAGACCCAAATTGAGAGGGGCTGCTTGGGGGCCCCCTGGGGGCCCTTCAGGCCAGCTAGGTCTTTGGGTCCTGGCTCCTTCGCTTTGGGAGCTGTTGCTGCAGTTGGGCATGTTGGCCGGAGAGTGCTTCTCGGGCCGCGAACTGCAACCTTGCAGGTACCTCCCAGGTTCCCGGCCCAACGAAAACCCCCAGACCCAAATGGAGAGGGGCTGCTTGGGGGCCTCCTGGGGGCCCTTCAGGCCAGCTAGGTCTTTGGGTCCTGGCTCCTTCGGTTTGGGAGCTGTTGCTGCAGTTGGGCATGTTGGCCGGAGAGTGCTTCTCGGGCCGCGAACTGCAACCTTGCAGGTGCCTCCCAGGTTCCCGGCCCAACGAAAGCCCCCAGACCCAAATTGAGAGGGGCTGCTTGGGGGCCCCCTGGGGGCCCTTCAGGCCAGCTAGCTCTTTGGGTCCTGGCTCCTTCGGTTTGGGAGCTGTTGCTGCAGTTGGGCATGTTGGCCGGAGAGTGCTTCTCGGGCCGCGATCTGCAACCTTGCAGGATTCTCCCAGGTTCCCGGCCCAACGAAAGCCCCCAGACCCAAATTGAGAGGGGCTGCTTGGGGGCCCCCTGGGGGCCCTTCAGGCCAGCTAGGTCTTTGGGTCCTGGCTCCTTCGGTTTGGGAGCTGTTGCTGCAGTTGGGCATGTTGGGCGGAGAGTGCTTCTCTGGCCGCGAACTGCAACCTTGAAGGAATCTCCCAGGTTCCCGGCCCAACGAAAGCCCCCAGACCCAAATTGAGAGGGGCTGCTTGGGGGCCCCCTGGGGCCCCTTCAGGCCAGCTAGGTCTTTGGGTCCTGGCTCCTTCGCTTTGGGAGCTGTTGCTGCAGTTGGGCATGTTGGCCGGAGAGTGCTTCTCGGGCCGCGAACTGCAACCTTGCATGAATCTCCCAGGTTCCCGGCCCAACAAAAGCCCCCAGACCCAAATGGAGAGGGGCTGCTTGGGGGCCCCCTGGGGGCCCTTCAGGCCAGCTAGGTCTTTGGGTCCTGGCTCCTTCGGTTTGGGAGCTGTTGCTGCAGTTGGGCATGTTGGCCGGAGAGTGCTTCTCGGGCCGCGAACTGCAGCCTTGCAGGATTCTCCCAGGTGCTCAGCCTAAAGAAAGCCCCCAGATCCAAATTGAGAGGGGCTGCTTGGGGGCCCCCTGGGGGCACTTCAGGCCAGCTAGGTCTTTGGGTCCTGGCTCCTTCGCTTTGGGAGCTGTTGCTGCAGTTGGGCATGTTGGCCGGAGACTGCTTCTCGGGCCGCGAACTGCAACCTTGCAGGAATCTCCCAGGTTCCCGGCCCAACGAAAGCCCCCAGACCCAAATTGAGAGGGGCTGCTTGGGGGCCCCCTGGGGGCCCTTCAGGCCAGCTAGGTCTTTGGGTCCTGGCTCCTTCGGTTTGGGAGCTGTTGCTGCAGTTGGGCATGTTGGCCGGAGAGTGCTTCTCGGGCCGCGAACTGCAACCTTGCAGGAATCTCCCAGGTTCCCGGCCCAACGAAAGCCCCCAGACCCAAATTGAGAGGGGCTGCTTGGGGGCCCCCTGGGGACCCTTCAGGCCAGCTAGGTCTTTGGGTCCTGGCTCCTTCGGTTTGGGAGCTGTTGCTGCAGTTGGGCATGTTGGCCGGAGAGTGCTTCTCGGGCCGCGAACTGCAACCTTGCAGGTACCTCCCAGGTTCCCGGCCCAACGAAAGCCCCCAGACCCAAATTGAGAGGGGCTGCTTGGGGGCCCCCTGGGGGCCCTTCAGGCCAGCTAGGTCTTTGGGTCCTGGCTCCTTCGCTTTGGGAGCTGTTGCTGCAGTTGGGCATGTTGGCCGGAGAGTGCTTCTCGGGCCGCGAACTGCAACCTTGAAGGAATCTCCCAGGTTCCCGGCCCAACGAAAGCCTCCAGACCCAAATTGAGAGGGGCTGCTTGGGGGCCCCCTGGGGGCCCTTCAGGCCAGCTAGGTCTTTGGGTCCTGGCTCATTCGGTTTGGGAGCTGTTGCTGCAGTTGGGCATGTTGGCCGGAGAGTGCTTCTCTGGCCGCGAACTGCAACCTTGAAGGAATCTCCCAGGTTCCCGGCCCAACGAAAGCCCCCAGACCCAAATTGAGAGGGGCTGCTTGGGGGCCCCCTGGGGCCCCTTCAGGCCAGCTAGGTCTTTGGGTCCTGGCTCCTTCGCTTTGGGAGCTGTTGCTGCAGTTGGGCATGTTGGCCGGAGAGTGCTTCTCGGGCCGCGAACTGCAACCTTGCATGAATCTCCCAGGTTCCCGGCCCAACAAAAGCCCCCAGACCCAAATGGAGAGGGGCTGCTTGGGGGCCCCCTGGGGGCCCTTCAGGCCAGCTAGGTCTTTGGGTCCTGGCTCCTTCGGTTTGGGAGCTGTTGCTGCAGTTGGGCATGTTGGCCGGAGAGTGCTTCTCGGGCCGCTAACTGCAACCTTGCAGGATTCTCCCAGGTGCTCAGCCTAAAGAAAGCCCCCAGATCCAAATGGAGAGGGGCTGCTTGGGGGCCCCCTGGGGGCCCTTCAGGCCAGCTAGCTCTTTGGGTCCTGGCTCCTTCGATTTGGGAGCTGTTGCTGCAGTTGGGCATGTTGGCCGGAGAGTGCTTCTCGGGCCGCGATCTGCAACCTTGCAGGATTCTCCCAGGTTCCCGGCCCAACGAAAGCCCCCAGACCCAAATGGAGAGGGGCTGCTTGGGGGCCCCCTGGGGGCCCTTCAGGCCAGCTAGGTCTTTGGGTCCTGGCTCCTTCGGTTTGGGAGCTGTTGCTGCAGTTGGGCATGTTGGGCGGAGAGTGCTTCTCTGGCCGCGAACTGCAACCTTGAAGGAATCTCCCAGGTTCCCGGCCCAACGAAAGCCCCCAGACCCAAATGGAGAGGGGCTGCTTGGGGGCCTTCTGGGGGCCCTTCAGGCCAGCTAGGTCTTTGGGTCCTGGCTCCTTCGCTTTGGGAGCTGTTGCTGGATATTGAGCATGTTGGCCGGAGAGTGCTTCTCGGGCCGCGAACTGCAACCTTGCAGGAATCTCCCAGGTTCCCGGCCCAACAAAAGCCCCCAGACCCAAATTGAGAGGGGCTGCTTGGGGGCCCCCTGGGGCCCCTTCAGGCCAGCTAGGTCTTTGGGTCCTGGCTCCTTCGCTTTGGGAGCTGTTGCTGCAGTTGGGGATGTTGGCCGGAGAGTGCTTCTCGGGCCGCGAACTGCAACCTTGCAGGATTCTCCCAGGTGCTCAGCCTAAAGAAAGCCCCCAGATCCAAATTGAGAGGGGCTGCTTGGGGGTCCCCTGGGGGCACTTCAGGCCAGCTAGGTCTTTGGGTCCTGGCTCCTTCGCTTTGGGAGCTGTTGCTGCAGTTGGGCATGTTGGCCGGAGAGTGCTTCTCGGGCCGCGAACTGCAACCTTGCAGGAATCTCCCAGGTTCCCGGCCCAACGAAAGCCCCCAGACCCAAATGGAGAGGGGCTGCTTGGGGGCCCCCTGGGGGCCCTTCAGGCCATCTAGGTCTTTGGGTCCTGGCTCCTTCGGTTTGGGAGCTGTTGCTGCAGTTGGGCATGTTGGCCGGAGAGTGCTTCTCGGGCCGCGAACTGCAACCTTGCAGGAATCTCCCAGGTTCCCGGCCCAACGAAAGCCCCCAGACCCAAATTGAGAGGGGCTGCTTGGGGGCCCCCTGGGGACCCTTCAGGCCAGCTAGGTCTTTGGGTCCTGGCTCCTTCGGTTTGGGAGATGTTGCTGCAGTTGGGCATGTTGGCCGGAGAGTGCTTCTCGGGCCGCGAACTGCAACCTTGCAGGTACCTCCCAGGTTCCCGGCCCAACGAAAGCCCCCAGACCCAAATTGAGAGGGGCTGCTTGGGGGCCCCCTGGGGGCCCTTCAGGCCAGCTAGGTCTTTGGGTCCTGGCTCCTTCGGTTTGGGAGCTGTTGCTGCAGTTGGGCATGTTGGCCGGAGAGTGCTTCTCGGGCCGCGAACTGCAACCTTGAAGGAATCTCCCAGGTTCCCGGCCCAACGAAAGCCCCCAGACCCAAATTGAGAGGGGCTGCTTGGGGGCCCCCTGGGGGCCCTTCAGGCCAGCTAGATCTTTGGGTCCTGGCTCCTTCGCTTTGGGAGCTGTTGCTGCAGTTGGGCATGTTGGCCGGAGAGTGCTTCTCGGGCCGCGAACTGTAACCTTGCAGGTACCTCTCAGGTATCCATGCCCAACGAAAGCCCCCAGACCCAAATTGAGAGGGGCTGCTTGGGGGCCCCCTGGGGGCCCTTCAGGCCAGCTAGGTCTTTGGGTCCTGGCTCCTTCGCTTTGGGAGCTGTTGCTGCAGTTGGGCATGTTGGCCGGAGAGTGCTTCTCGGGCCGCGAACTGCAACCTTGCAGGTACCTCCCAGGTTCCCGGCCCAACGAAAACCCCCAGACCCAAATGGAGAGGGGCTGCTTGGGGGCCTCCTGGGGGCCCTTCAGGCCAGCTAGGTCTTTGGGTCCTGGCTCCTTCGGTTTGGGAGCTGTTGCTGCAGTTGGGCATGTTGGCCGGAGAGTGCTTCTCGGGCCGCGAACTGCAACCTTGCAGGTGCCTCCCAGGTTCCCGGCCCAACGAAAGCCCCCAGACCCAAATTGAGAGGGGCTGCTTGGGGGCCCCCTGGGGGCCCTTCAGGCCAGCTAGCTCTTTGGGTCCTGGCTCCTTCGGTTTGGGAGCTGTTGCTGCAGTTGGGCATGTTGGCCGGAGAGTGCTTCTCGGGCCGCGATCTGCAACCTTGCAGGATTCTCCCAGGTTCCCGGCCCAACGAAAGCCCCCAGACCCAAATTGAGAGGGGCTGCTTGGGGGCCCCCTGGGGGCCCTTCAGGCCAGCTAGGTCTTTGGGTCCTGGCTCCTTCGGTTTGGGAGCTGTTGCTGCAGTTGGGCATGTTGGGCGGAGAGTGCTTCTCTGGCCGCGAACTGCAACCTTGAAGGAATCTCCCAGGTTCCCGGCCCAACGAAAGCCCCCAGACCCAAATTGAGAGGGGCTGCTTGGGGGCCCCCTGGGGCCCCTTCAGGCCAGCTAGGTCTTTGGGTCCTGGCTCCTTCGCTTTGGGAGCTGTTGCTGCAGTTGGGCATGTTGGCCGGAGAGTGCTTCTCGGGCCGCGAACTGCAACCTTGCATGAATCTCCCAGGTTCCCGGCCCAACAAAAGCCCCCAGACCCAAATGGAGAGGGGCTGCTTGGGGGCCCCCTGGGGGCCCTTCAGGCCAGCTAGGTCTTTGGGTCCTGGCTCCTTCGGTTTGGGAGCTGTTGCTGCAGTTGGGCATGTTGGCCGGAGAGTGCTTCTCGGGCCGCGAACTGCAGCCTTGCAGGATTCTCCCAGGTGCTCAGCCTAAAGAAAGCCCCCAGATCCAAATTGAGAGGGGCTGCTTGGGGGCCCCCTGGGGGCACTTCAGGCCAGCTAGGTCTTTGGGTCCTGGCTCCTTCGCTTTGGGAGCTGTTGCTGCAGTTGGGCATGTTGGCCGGAGACTGCTTCTCGGGCCGCGAACTGCAACCTTGCAGGAATCTCCCAGGTTCCCGGCCCAACGAAAGCCCCCAGACCCAAATTGAGAGGGGCTGCTTGGGGGCCCCCTGGGGGCCCTTCAGGCCAGCTAGGTCTTTGGGTCCTGGCTCCTTCGGTTTGGGAGCTGTTGCTGCAGTTGGGCATGTTGGCCGGAGAGTGCTTCTCGGGCCGCGAACTGCAACCTTGCAGGAATCTCCCAGGTTCCCGGCCCAACGAAAGCCCCCAGACCCAAATTGAGAGGGGCTGCTTGGGGGCCCCCTGGGGACCCTTCAGGCCAGCTAGGTCTTTGGGTCCTGGCTCCTTCGGTTTGGGAGCTGTTGCTGCAGTTGGGCATGTTGGCCGGAGAGTGCTTCTCGGGCCGCGAACTGCAACCTTGCAGGTACCTCCCAGGTTCCCGGCCCAACGAAAGCCCCCAGACCCAAATTGAGAGGGGCTGCTTGGGGGCCCCCTGGGGGCCCTTCAGGCCAGCTAGGTCTTTGGGTCCTGGCTCCTTCGCTTTGGGAGCTGTTGCTGCAGTTGGGCATGTTGGCCGGAGAGTGCTTCTCGGGCCGCGAACTGCAACCTTGAAGGAATCTCCCAGGTTCCCGGCCCAACGAAAGCCTCCAGACCCAAATTGAGAGGGGCTGCTTGGGGGCCCCCTGGGGGCCCTTCAGGCCAGCTAGGTCTTTGGGTCCTGGCTCATTCGGTTTGGGAGCTGTTGCTGCAGTTGGGCATGTTGGCCGGAGAGTGCTTCTCTGGCCGCGAACTGCAACCTTGAAGGAATCTCCCAGGTTCCCGGCCCAACGAAAGCCCCCAGACCCAAATTGAGAGGGGCTGCTTGGGGGCCCCCTGGGGCCCCTTCAGGCCAGCTAGGTCTTTGGGTCCTGGCTCCTTCGCTTTGGGAGCTGTTGCTGCAGTTGGGCATGTTGGCCGGAGAGTGCTTCTCGGGCCGCGAACTGCAACCTTGCATGAATCTCCCAGGTTCCCGGCCCAACAAAAGCCCCCAGACCCAAATGGAGAGGGGCTGCTTGGGGGCCCCCTGGGGGCCCTTCAGGCCAGCTAGGTCTTTGGGTCCTGGCTCCTTCGGTTTGGGAGCTGTTGCTGCAGTTGGGCATGTTGGCCGGAGAGTGCTTCTCGGGCCGCTAACTGCAACCTTGCAGGATTCTCCCAGGTGCTCAGCCTAAAGAAAGCCCCCAGATCCAAATGGAGAGGGGCTGCTTGGGGGCCCCCTGGGGGCACTTCAGGCCAGCTAGGTCTTTGGGTCCTGGCTCCTTCGGTTTGGGAGCTGTTGCTGCAGTTGGGCATGTTGGCCGGAGAGTGCTTCTCGGGCCGCGAACTGCAACCTTGCAGGAATCTCCCAGGTTCCCGGCCCAACGAAAGCCCCCAGACCCAAATGGAGAGGGGCTGCTTGGGGGCCCCCTGGGGGCCCTTCAGGCCAGCTAGGTCTTTGGGTCCTGGCTCCTTCGGTTTGGGAGCTGTTGCTGCATTTGGGCATGTTGGCCGGAGAGTGCTTCTCGGGCCGCGAACTGCAACCCTGCATGAATCACCCAGGTTCCCGGCCCAACGAAAGCCCCCAGACCCAAATTGAGAGGGGCTGCTTGGGGGCCCCCTGGGGACCCTTCAGGCCAGCTAGGTCTTTGGGTCCTGGCTCCTTCGGTTTGGGAGCTGTTGCTGCAGTTGGGCATGTTGGCCGGAGAGTGCTTCTCGGGCCGCGAACTGCAACCTTGCAGGTACCTCTCAGGTATCCATGCCCAACGAAAGCCCCCAGACCCAAATTGAGAGGGGCTGCTTGGGGGCCCCCTGGGGACCCTTCAGGCCAGCTAGGTCTTTGGGTCCTGGCTCCTTCGGTTTGGGAGATGTTGCTGCAGTTGGGCATGTTGGCCGGAGAGTGCTTCTCGGGCCGCGAACTGCAACCTTGCAGGTACCTCCCAGGTTCCCGGCCCAACGAAAGCCCCCAGACCCAAATGGAGAGGGGCTGCTTGGGGGCCCCCTGGGGGCCCTTCAGGCCAGCTAGGTCTTTGGGTCCTGGCTCCTTCGCTTTGGGAGCTGTTGCTGCAGTTGGGCATGTTGGCCGGAGAGTGCTTCTCGGGCCGCGAACTGCAACCTTGAAGGAATCTCCCAGGTTCCCGGCCCAACGAAAGCCCCCAGACCCAAATTGAGAGGGGCTGCTTGGGGGCCCCCTGGGGGCCCTTCAGGCCAGCTAGGTCTTTGGGTCCTGGCTCCTTCGGTTTGGGAGCTGTTGCTGCAGTTGGGCATGTTGGGCGGAGAGTGCTTCTCTGGCCGCGAACTGCAACCTTGAAGGAATCTCCCAGGTTCCCGGCCCAACGAAAGCCCCCAGACCCAAATTGAGAGGGGCTGCTTGGGGGCCCCCTGGGGCCCCTTCAGGCCAGCTAGGTCTTTGGGTCCTGGCTCCTTCGCTTTGGGAGCTGTTGCTGCAGTTGGGCATGTTGGCCGGAGAGTGCTTCTCGGGCCGCGAACTGCAACCTTGCATGAATCTCCCAGGTTCCCGGCCCAACAAAAGCCCCCAGACCCAAATGGAGAGGGGCTGCTTGGGGGCCCCCTGGGGGCCCTTCAGGCCAGCTAGGTCTTTGGGTCCTGGCTCCTTCGGTTTGGGAGCTGTTGCTGCAGTTGGGCATGTTGGCCGGAGAGTGCTTCTCGGGCCGCGAACTGCAGCCTTGCAGGATTCTCCCAGGTGCTCAGCCTAAAGAAAGCCCCCAGATCCAAATTGAGAGGGGCTGCTTGGGGGCCCCCTGGGGGCACTTCAGGCCAGCTAGGTCTTTGGGTCCTGGCTCCTTCGCTTTGGGAGCTGTTGCTGCAGTTGGGCATGTTGGCCGGAGACTGCTTCTCGGGCCGCGAACTGCAACCTTGCAGGAATCTCCCAGGTTCCCGGCCCAACGAAAGCCCCCAGACCCAAATTGAGAGGGGCTGCTTGGGGGCCCCCTGGGGGCCCTTCAGGCCAGCTAGGTCTTTGGGTCCTGGCTCCTTCGGTTTGGGAGCTGTTGCTGCAGTTGGGCATGTTGGCCGGAGAGTGCTTCTCGGGCCGCGAACTGCAACCTTGCAGGAATCTCCCAGGTTCCCGGCCCAACGAAAGCCCCCAGACCCAAATTGAGAGGGGCTGCTTGGGGGCCCCCTGGGGACCCTTCAGGCCAGCTAGGTCTTTGGGTCCTGGCTCCTTCGGTTTGGGAGCTGTTGCTGCAGTTGGGCATGTTGGCCGGAGAGTGCTTCTCGGGCCGCGAACTGCAACCTTGCAGGTACCTCCCAGGTTCCCGGCCCAACGAAAGCCCCCAGACCCAAATTGAGAGGGGCTGCTTGGGGGCCCCCTGGGGGCCCTTCAGGCCAGCTAGGTCTTTGGGTCCTGGCTCCTTCGCTTTGGGAGCTGTTGCTGCAGTTGGGCATGTTGGCCGGAGAGTGCTTCTCGGGCCGCGAACTGCAACCTTGAAGGAATCTCCCAGGTTCCCGGCCCAACGAAAGCCTCCAGACCCAAATGGAGAGGGGCTGCTTGGGGGCCCCATGGGGGCCCTTCAGGCCAGCTAGGTCTTTGGGTCCTGGCTCATTCGGTTTGGGAGCTGTTGCTTCAGTTGGGCATGTTGGCCGGAGAGTGCTTCTCTGGCCGCGAACTGCAACCTTGAAGGAATCTCCCAGGTTCCCGGCCCAACGAAAGCCCCCAGACCCAAATTGAGAGGGGCTGCTTGGGGGCCCCCTGGGGCCCCTTCAGGCCAGCTAGGTCTTTGGGTCCTGGCTCCTTCGCTTTGGGAGCTGTTGCTGCAGTTGGGCATGTTGGCCGGAGAGTGCTTCTCGGGCCGCGAACTGCAACCTTGCATGAATCTCCCAGGTTCCCGGCCCAACAAAAGCCCCCAGACCCAAATGGAGAGGGGCTGCTTGGGGGCCCCCTGGGGGCCCTTCAGGCCAGCTAGGTCTTTGGGTCCTGGCTCCTTCGGTTTGGGAGCTGTTGCTGCAGTTGGGCATGTTGGCCGGAGAGTGCTTCTCGGGCCGCTAACTGCAACCTTGCAGGATTCTCCCAGGTGCTCAGCCTAAAGAAAGCCCCCAGATCCAAATGGAGAGGGGCTGCTTGGGGGCCCCCTGGGGGCACTTCAGGCCAGCTAGGTCTTTGGGTCCTGGCTCCTTCGGTTTGGGAGCTGTTGCTGCAGTTGGGCATGTTGGCCGGAGAGTGCTTCTCGGGCCGCGAACTGCAACCTTGCAGGAATCTCCCAGGTTCCCGGCCCAACGAAAGCCCCCAGACCCAAATGGAGAGGGGCTGCTTGGGGGCCCCCTGGGGGCCCTTCAGGCCAGCTAGGTCTTTGGGTCCTGGCTCCTTCGGTTTGGGAGCTGTTGCTGCATTTGGGCATGTTGGCCGGAGAGTGCTTCTCGGGCCGCGAACTGCAACCCTGCATGAATCACCCAGGTTCCCGGCCCAACGAAAGCCCCCAGACCCAAATTGAGAGGGGCTGCTTGGGGGCCCCCTGGGGACCCTTCAGGCCAGCTAGGTCTTTGGGTCCTGGCTCCTTCGGTTTGGGAGCTGTTGCTGCAGTTGGGCATGTTGGCCGGAGAGTGCTTCTCGGGCCGCGAACTGCAACCTTGCAGGTACCTCTCAGGTATCCATGCCCAACGAAAGCCCCCAGACCCAAATTGAGAGGGGCTGCTTGGGGGCCCCCTGGGGACCCTTCAGGCCAGCTAGGTCTTTGGGTCCTGGCTCCTTCGGTTTGGGAGATGTTGCTGCAGTTGGGCATGTTGGCCGGAGAGTGCTTCTCGGGCCGCGAACTGCAACCTTGCAGGTACCTCCCAGGTTCCCGGCCCAACGAAAGCCCCCAGACCCAAATGGAGAGGGGCTGCTTGGGGGCCCCCTGGGGGCCCTTCAGGCCAGCTAGGTCTTTGGGTCCTGGCTCCTTCGCTTTGGGAGCTGTTGCTGCAGTTGGGCATGTTGGCCGGAGAGTGCTTCTCGGGCCGCGAACTGCAACCTTGAAGGAATCTCCCAGGTTCCCGGCCCAACGAAAGCCCCCAGACCCAAATTGAGAGGGGCTGCTTGGGGGCCCCCTGGGGGCCCTTCAGGCCAGCTAGGTCTTTGGGTCCTGGCTCCTTCGCTTTGGGAGCTGTTGCTGCAGTTGGGCATGTTGGGCGGAGAGTGCTTCTCTGGCTGCGAACTGCAACCTTGCAGGAATCTCCCAGGTTCCCGGCCCAACGAAAGCCCCCAGACCCAAATTGAGAGGGGCTGCTTGGGGGCCCCCTGGGGGCACTTCAGGCCAGCTAGGTCTTTGGGTCCTGGCTCCTTCGGTTTGGGAGCTGTTGCTGAGGTTGGGCATGTTGGCCGGAGAGTGCTTCTCGGGCCGCGAACTGCAACCTTGCAGGATTCTCCCAGGTGCTCAGCCTAAAGAAAGCCCCCAGATCCAAATGGAGAGGCGCTGCTTGGGGGCCCCCTGGGGGCACTTCAGGCCAGCTAGGTCTTTGGGTCCTGGCTCCTTCGCTTTGGGAGCTGTTGCTGCAGTTGGGCATGTTGGCCGGAGAGTGCTTCTCGGGCCGCGAACTGCAACCTTGCAGGAATCTCCCAGGTTCCCGGCCCAACGAAAGCCCCCAGACCCAAATTGAGAGGGGCTGCTTGGGGGCCCCCTGGGGGCCCTTCAGGCCAGCTAGGTCTTTGGGTCCTGGCTCCTTCGCTTTGGGAGCTGTTGCTGCAGTTGGGCATGTTGGCCGGAGAGTGCTTCTCGGGCCGCGAACTGCAACCTTGCAGGAATCTCCCAGGTTCCCGGCCCAACGAAAGCCCCCAGACCCAAATTGAGAGGGGCTGCTTGGGGGCCCCCTGGGGACCCTTCAGGCCAGCTAGGTCTTTGGGTCCTGGCTCCTTCGGTTTGGGAGCTGTTGCTGCAGTTGGGCATGTTGGCCGGAGAGTGCTTCTCGGGCCGCGAACTGCAACCTTGCAGGTACCTCCCAGGTATCCATGCCCAACGAAAGCCCCCAGACCCAAATTGAGAGGGGCTGCTTGGGGGCCCCCTGGGGGCCCTTCAGGCCAGCTAGGTCTTTGTGTCCTGGCTCCTTCGGTTTGGGAGATGTTGCTGCAGTTGGGCATGTTGGCCGGAGAGTGCTTCTCGGGCCGCGAACTGCAACCTTGCAGGTACCTCCCAGGTTCCCGGCCCAACGAAAGCCCCCAGACCCAAATGGAGAGGGGCTGCTTGGGGGCCCCCTGGGGGCCCTTCAGGCCAGCTAGGTCTTTGGGTCCTGGCTCCTTCGCTTTGGGAGCTGTTGCTGCAGTTGGGCATGTTGGCCGGAGAGTGCTTCTCGGGCCGCGAACTGCAACCTTGAAGGAATCTCCCAGGTTCCCGGCCCAATGAAAGCCCCCAGACCCAAATTGAGAGGGGCTGCTTGGGGGCCCCCTGGGGGCCCTTCAGGCCAGCTAGGTGTTTGTGTCCTGGCTCCTTCGGTTTGGGAGCTGTTGCTGCAGTTGGGCATGTTGGCCGGAGAGTGCTTCTCCGGCCTCGAACTGCAACGTTGCAGGAATCTCCCAGGTTCCCGGCCCAACGAAAGCCCCCAGACCCAAATGGAGAGGGGCTGCTTGGGGGCCCCCTGGGGGCCCTTCAGGCCAGCTAGGTCTTTGGGTCCTGGCTCCTTCGGTTTGGGAGCTGTTGCTGCAGTTGGGCATGTTGGCCGGAGAGTGCTTCTCGGGCCGCTAACTGCAACCTTGCAGGATTCTCCCAGGTGCTCAGCCTAAAGAAAGCCCCCAGATCCAAATGGAGAGGGGCTGCTTGGGGGCCCCCTGGGGGCACTTCAGGCCAGCTAGGTCTTTGGGTCCTGGCTCCTTCGGTTTGGGAGCTGTTGCTGCAGTTGGGCATGTTGGCCGGAGAGTGCTTCTCGGGCCGCGAACTGCAACCTTGCAGGAATCTCCCAGGTTCCCGGCCCAACGAAAGCCCCCAGACCCAAATGGAGAGGGGCTGCTTGGGGGCCCCCTGGGGGCCCTTCAGGCCAGCTAGGTCTTTGGGTCCTGGCTCCTTCGGTTTGGGAGCTGTTGCTGCATTTGGGCATGTTGGCCGGAGAGTGCTTCTCGGGCCGCGAACTGCAACCCTGCATGAATCACCCAGGTTCCCGGCCCAACGAAAGCCCCCAGACCCAAATTGAGAGGGGCTGCTTGGGGGCCCCCTGGGGACCCTTCAGGCCAGCTAGGTCTTTGGGTCCTGGCTCCTTCGGTTTGGGAGCTGTTGCTGCAGTTGGGCATGTTGGCCGGAGAGTGCTTCTCGGGCCGCGAACTGCAACCTTGCAGGTACCTCTCAGGTATCCATGCCCAACGAAAGCCCCCAGACCCAAATTGAGAGGGGCTGCTTGGGGGCCCCCTGGGGACCCTTCAGGCCAGCTAGGTCTTTGGGTCCTGGCTCCTTCGGTTTGGGAGATGTTGCTGCAGTTGGGCATGTTGGCCGGAGAGTGCTTCTCGGGCCGCGAACTGCAACCTTGCAGGTACCTCCCAGGTTCCCGGCCCAACGAAAGCCCCCAGACCCAAATGGAGAGGGGCTGCTTGGGGGCCCCCTGGGGGCCCTTCAGGCCAGCTAGGTCTTTGGGTCCTGGCTCCTTCGCTTTGGGAGCTGTTGCTGCAGTTGGGCATGTTGGCCGGAGAGTGCTTCTCGGGCCGCGAACTGCAACCTTGAAGGAATCTCCCAGGTTCCCGGCCCAACGAAAGCCCCCAGACCCAAATTGAGAGGGGCTGCTTGGGGGCCCCCTGGGGGCCCTTCAGGCCAGCTAGGTCTTTGGGTCCTGGCTCCTTCGCTTTGGGAGCTGTTGCTGCAGTTGGGCATGTTGGGCGGAGAGTGCTTCTCTGGCCGCGAACTGCAACCTTGCAGGAATCTCCCAGGTTCCCGGCCCAACGAAAGCCCCCAGACCCAAATTGAGAGGGGCTGCTTGGGGGCCCCCTGGGGGCACTTCAGGCCAGCTAGGTCTTTGGGTCCTGGCTCCTTCGGTTTGGGAGCTGTTGCTGAGGTTGGGCATGTTGGCCGGAGAGTGCTTCTCGGGCCGCGAACTGCAACCTTGCAGGATTCTCCCAGGTGCTCAGCCTAAAGAAAGCCCCCAGATCCAAATGGAGAGGCGCTGCTTGGGGGCCCCCTGGGGGCACTTCAGGCCAGCTAGGTCTTTGGGTCCTGGCTCCTTCGCTTTGGGAGCTGTTGCTGCAGTTGGGCATGTTGGCCGGAGAGTGCTTCTCGGGCCGCGAACTGCAACCTTGCAGGAATCTCCCAGGTTCCCGGCCCAACGAAAGCCCCCAGACCCAAATTGAGAGGGGCTGCTTGGGGGCCCCCTGGGGGCCCTTCAGGCCAGCTAGGTCTTTGGGTCCTGGCTCCTTCGCTTTGGGAGCTGTTGCTGCAGTTGGGCATGTTGGCCGGAGAGTGCTTCTCGGGCCGCGAACTGCAACCTTGCAGGAATCTCCCAGGTTCCCGGCCCAACGAAAGCCCCCAGACCCAAATTGAGAGGGGCTGCTTGGGGGCCCCCTGGGGACCCTTCAGGCCAGCTAGGTCTTTGGGTCCTGGCTCCTTCGGTTTGGGAGCTGTTGCTGCAGTTGGGCATGTTGGCCGGAGAGTGCTTCTCGGGCCGCGAACTGCAACCTTGCAGGTACCTCCCAGGTATCCATGCCCAACGAAAGCCCCCAGACCCAAATTGAGAGGGGCTGCTTGGGGGCCCCCTGGGGGCCCTTCAGGCCAGCTAGGTCTTTGTGTCCTGGCTCCTTCGGTTTGGGAGATGTTGCTGCAGTTGGGCATGTTGGCCGGAGAGTGCTTCTCGGGCCGCGAACTGCAACCTTGCAGGTACCTCCCAGGTTCCCGGCCCAACGAAAGCCCCCAGACCCAAATGGAGAGGGGCTGCTTGGGGGCCCCCTGGGGGCCCTTCAGGCCAGCTAGGTCTTTGGGTCCTGGCTCCTTCGCTTTGGGAGCTGTTGCTGCAGTTGGGCATGTTGGCCGGAGAGTGCTTCTCGGGCCGCGAACTGCAACCTTGAAGGAATCTCCCAGGTTCCCGGCCCAATGAAAGCCCCCAGACCCAAATTGAGAGGGGCTGCTTGGGGGCCCCCTGGGGGCCCTTCAGGCCAGCTAGGTGTTTGTGTCCTGGCTCCTTCGGTTTGGGAGCTGTTGCTGCAGTTGGGCATGTTGGCCGGAGAGTGCTTCTCGGGCCTCGAACTGCAACGTTGCAGGAATCTCCCAGGTTCCCGGCCCAACGAAAGCCCCCAGACCCAAATGGAGAGGGGCTGCTTGGGGGCCCCCTGGGGGCCCTTCAGGCCAGCTAGGTCTTTGGGTCCTGGCTCCTTCGGTTTGGGAGCTGTTGCTGCAGTTGGGCATGTTGGCCGGAGAGTGCTTCTCGGGCCGCGAACTGCAACCTTGCAGGATTCTCCCAGGTGCTCAGCCTAAAGAAAGCCCCCAGATCCAAATGGAGAGGGGCTGCTTGGGGGCCCCCTGGGGGCACTTCAGGCCAGCTAGGTCTTTGGGTCCTGGCTCCTTCGGTTTGGGAGCTGTTGCTGCAGTTGGGCATGTTGGCCGGAGAGTGCTTCTCGGGCCGCGAACTGCAACCTTGCAGGTACCTCCCAGGTTCCCGGCCCAACTAAAGCCCCCAGACCCAAATGGAGAGGGGCTGCTTGGGGGCCCCCTGGGGGCCCTTCAGGCCAGCTAGGTCTTTGGGTCCTGGCTCCTTCGGTTTGGGAGCTGTTGCTGCAGTAGAGCATGTTGGCCGGAGAGTGCTTCTCGGGCCGCGAACTGCAACCTTGCAGGTACCTCTCAGGTATCCATGCCCAACGAAAGCCCCCAGACCCAAACTGAGAGGGGCTGCTTGGGGGCCCCCTGGGGGCCCTTCAGGCCAGCTAGGTCTTTGGGTCCTGGCTCCTTCGGTTTGGGAGCTGTTGCTGCAGTTGGGCATGTTGGCCGGAGAGTGCTTCTCGGGCCGCGAACTGCAACCTTGCATGAATCTCCCAGGTTCCCGGCCCAACAAAAGCCCCCAGACCCAAATGGAGAGGGGCTGCTTGGGGGCCCCCTGGGGGCCCTTCAGGCCAGCTAGGTCTTTGGGTCCTGGCTCCTTCGGTTTGGGAGCTGTTGCTGCAGTTGGGCATGTTGGCCGGAGAGTGCTTCTCGGGCCGCAAAATGTAACTTCCAGGAACCTCTCAGGTATACATGCCCAACGAAAGCCCCCAGACCCAAATGGAGAGGGGCTGCTTGGGGGCCTTCTGGGGGCCCTTCAGGCCAGCTAGGTCTTTGGGTCCTGGCTCCTTCGCTTTGGGAGCTGTTGCTGCAGTTGGGCATGTTGGCCGGAGAGTGCTTCTCGGGCCGCGGCCTGCCACCTGGCAGGTACCTCCCAGGTTCCCGGCCCAACGAAAGCCCCCAGACCCAAATGGAGAGGGGCTGCTTGGGGGCCCCATGGGGGCCCTTCAGGCCAGCTAGGTCTTTGGGTCCTGGCTCCTTCGGTTTGGGAGCTGTTGCTGCAGTTGAGCATGTTGGCCGGAGAGTGCTTCTCGGGCCGCGAACTGTAACCTTGCAGGTACCTCTCAGGTATCCATGCCCAACGAAAGCCCCCAGACCCAAACTGAGAGGGGCTGCTTGGGGGCCCCCTGGGGGCCCTTCAGGCCAGCTAGATCTTTGGGTCCTGGCTCCTTCGCTTTGGGAGCTGTTGCTGCAGTTGGGCATGTTGGCCGGAGAGTGCTTCTTGGGCCGCAAAAAGTAACTTGCAGGTACCTCTCAGGTATACATGCCCAACGAAAGCCCCCAGACCCAAATGGAGAGGGGCTGCTTGGTGGCCTTCTGGGGGCCCTTCAGGCCAGCTAGGTCTTTGGGTCCTGGCTCCTTCGCTTTGGGAGCTGTTGCTGGATATTTGGCATGTTGGCCGGAGAGTGCTTCTCGGGCCGCGAACTGCAACCTTGTTGGTATCTCCCAGGTTCTCAGCCTAAAGAAAGCCCCCAGACCCAAATGGAGAGGGGCTGCTTGGGGGCCCCCTGGGGGCCCTTCAGGCCAGCTAGGTCTTTGTGTCCTGTCTCCTTCGGTTTAGGAGCTGTTGCTGCAGTTGGGCATGTTGGCCGGAGAGTGCTTCTCGGGCCGCGAACTGCAACCTTGCAGGATTCTCCCAGGTTCCCGGCCCAACAAAAGCCCCCAGACCCAAATGGAGAGGGGCTGCTTGGGGGCCCCCTGGGGGCCCTTCAGGCCAGCTAGGTCTTTGGGTCCTGGCTCCTTCGGTTTGGGAGCTGTTGCTGCAGTTGGGCATGTTGGCCGGAGAGTGCTTCTCGGGCCGCGAACTGCAACCTTGCAGGTACCTCTCAGGTATCCATGCCCAACGAAAGCCCCCAGACCCAAATGGAGAGGGGCTGCTTGGTGGCCTTGTGGGGGCCCTTCAGGCCAGCTAGGTCTTTGGGTCCTGGCTCCTTCGCTTTGGGAGCTGTTGCTGCAGTTGGGCATGTTGGCCGGAGAGTGCTTCTCGGGCCGCGAACTGCAACCTTGCAGGTACCTCCCAGGTTCCCGGCCCAACGAAAACCCCCAGACCCAAATGGAGAGGGGCTGCTTGGGGGCCTCCTGGGGGCCCTTCAGGCCAGCTAGGTCTTTGGGTCCTGGCTCCTTCGGTTTGGGAGCTGTTGCTGCAGTTGGGCATGTTGGCCGGAGAGTGCTTCTCGGGCCGCGAACTGCAACCTTGAAGGAATCTCCCAGGTTCCCGGCCCAACGAAAGCCCCCAGACCCAAATTGAGAGGGGCTGCTTGGGGGCCCCCTGGGGGCCCTTCAGGCCAGCTAGGTCTTTGGGTCCTCGCTCCTTCGCTTTGGGAGCTGTTGCTGCAGTTGGGCATGTTGGCCGGAGAGTGCTTCTCGGGCCGCGAACTGCAACCTTGAAGGAATCTCCCAGGTTCCCGGCCCAACGAAAGCCCCCAGACCCAAATGGAGAGGGGCTGCTTGGGGGCCCCCTGGGGGCCCTTCAGGCCAGCTAGGTCTTTGGGTCCTGGCTCCTTCGGTTTGGGAGCTGTTGCTGCAGTTGGGCATGTTGGCCGGAGAGTGCTTCTCGGGCCGCGAACTGCAACCTTGCAGGTAGCTCCCAGGTTCCCGGCCCAACGAAAGCCCCCAGACCCAAATGGAGAGGGGCTGCTTGGGGGCCCCCTGGGGGCCCTTCAGGCCAGCTAGGTCTTTGGGTCCTGGCTCCTTCGCTTTGGGAGCTGTTGCTGCAGTTGGGCATGTTGGGCGGAGAGTGCTTCTCGGGCCGCGAACTTCAACCTTGAAGGAATCTCCCAGGTTCCCGGCCCAACTAAAGCCCCCAGACCCAAATTGAGAGGGGCTGCTTGGGGGCCCCCTGGGGGCACTTCAGGCCAGCTAGGTCTTTGGGTCCTGGCTCCTTCGGTTTGGGAGCTGTTGCTGCAGTTGGGCATGTTGGCCGGAGAGTGCTTCTCTGGCCGCGAACTGCAACCTTGAAGGAATCTCCCAGGTTCCCGGCCCAACGAAAGCCCCCAGACCCAAATTGAGAGGGGCTGCTTGGGGGCCCCCTGGGGCCCCTTCAGGCCAGCTAGGTCTTTGGGTCCTGGCTCCTTCGCTTTGGGAGCTGTTGCTGCAGTTGGGCATGTTGGCCGGAGAGTGCTTCTCGGGCCGCGAACTGCAACCTTGCATGAATCTCCCAGGTTCCCGGCCCAACAAAAGCCCCCAGACCCAAATGGAGAGGGGCTGCTTGGGGGCCCCCTGGGGGCCCTTCAGGCCAGCTAGGTCTTTGGGTCCTGGCTCCTTCGGTTTGGGAGCTGTTGCTGCAGTTGGGCATGTTGGCCGGAGAGTGCTTCTCGGGCCGCGAACTGCAACCTTGCAGGTACCTCTCAGGTATCCATGCCCAACGAAAGCCCCCAGACCCAAATTGAGAGGGGCTGCTTGGGGGCCCCCTGGGGACCCTTCAGGCCAGCTAGGTCTTTGTGTCCTGGCTCCTTCGGTTTGGGAGATGTTGCTGCAGTTGGGCATGTTGGCCGGAGAGTGCTTCTCGGGCCGCGAACTGCAACCTTGCATGAATCTCCCAGGTTCCCGGCCCAACGAAAGCCCCCAGACCCAAATTGAGAGGGGCTGCTTGGGGGCCCCCTGGGGGCCCTTCAGGCCAGCTAGGTCTTTGGGTCCTGGCTCCTTCGCTTTGGGAGCTGTTGCTGCAGTTGGGCATGTTGGCCGGAGAGTGCTTCTCGGGCCGCGAACTACAACCTTGAAGGAATCTCCCAGGTTCCCGGCCCAACGAAAGCCCCCAGACCCAAATTGAGAGGGGCTGCTTGGGGGCCCCCTGGGGGCCCTTCAGGCCAGCTAGGTCTTTGGGTCCTGGCTCCTTCGGTTTGGGAGCTGTTGCTGCAGTTGGTCATGTTGGGCGGAGAGTGCTTCTCTGGCCGCGAACTGCAACCTTGAAGGAATCTCCCAGGTTCCCGGCCCAACGAAAGCCCCCAGACCCAAATTGAGAGGGGCTGCTTGGGGGCCCCCTGGGGGCACTTCAGGCCAGCTAGGTCTTTGGGTCCTGGCTCCTTCGGTTTGGGAGCTGTTGCTGCAGTTGGGCATGTTGGCCGGAGAGTGCTTCTCGGGCCGCGAACTGCAACCTTGCAGGATTCTCCCAGGTGCTCAGCCTAAAGAAAGCCCCCAGATCCAAATGGAGAGGGGCTGCTTGGGGGCCCCCTGGGGGCCCTTCAGGCCAGCTAGGTCTTTGGGTCCTGGCTCCTTCGGTTTGGGAGCTGTTGCTGCAGTTGGGCATGTTGGCCGGAGAGTGCTTCTCGGGCCGCGAACTGCAACCTTGCAGGAATCTCCCAGGTTCCCGGCCCAACGAAAGCCCCCAGACCCAAATTGAGAGGGGCTGCTTGGGGGCCCCCTGGGGACCCTTCAGGCCAGCTAGGTGTTTGGGTCCTGGCTCCTTCGGTTTGGGAGCTGTTGCTGCAGTTGGGCATGTTGGCCGGAGAGTGCTTCTCGGGCCGCGAACTGCAACCTTGCAGGTACCTCCCAGGTATCCATGCCCAACGAAAGCCCCCAGACCCAAATTGAGAGGGGCTGCTTGGGGGCCCCCTGGGGGCCCTTCAGGCCAGCTAGGTCTTTGTGTCCTGGCTCCTTCGGTTTGGGAGATGTTGCTGCAGTTGGGCATGTTGGCCGGAGAGTGCTTCTCGGGCCGCGAACTGCAACCTTGCAGGTACCTCCCAGGTTCCCGGCCCAACGAAAGCCCCCAGACCCAAATTGAGAGGGGCTGCTTGGGGGCCCCCTGGGGGCCCTTCAGGCCAGCTAGGTCTTTGGGTCCTGGCTCCTTCGCTTTGGGAGCTGTTGCTGCAGTTGGGCATGTTGGCCGGAGAGTGCTTCTCGGGCCGCGAACTGCAACCTTGAAGGAATCTCCCAGGTTCCCGGCCCAATGAAAGCCCCCAGACCCAAATTGAGAGGGGCTGCTTGGGGGCCCCCTGGGGGCCCTTCAGGCCAGCTAGGTGTTTGTGTCCTGGCTCCTTCGGTTTGGGAGCTGTTGCTGCAGTTGGGCATGTTGGCCGGAGAGTGCTTCTCCGGCCTCGAACTGCAACGTTGCAGGAATCTCCCAGGTTCCCGGCCCAACGAAAGCCCCCAGACCCAAATGGAGAGGGGCTGCTTGGGGGCCCCCTGGGGGCCCTTCAGGCCAGCTAGGTCTTTGGGTCCTGGCTCCTTCGGTTTGGGAGCTGTTGCTGCAGTTGGGCATGTTGGCCGGAGAGTGCTTCTCGGGCCGCGAACTGCAACCTTGCAGGATTCTCCCAGGTGCTCAGCCTAAAGAAAGCCCCCAGATCCAAATGGAGAGGGGCTGCTTGGGGGCCCCCTGGGGGCACTTCAGGCCAGCTAGGTCTTTGGGTCCTGGCTCCTTCGGTTTGGGAGCTGTTGCTGCAGTTGGGCATGTTGGCCGGAGAGTGCTTCTCGGGCCGCGAACTGCAACCTTGCAGGAATCTCCCAGGTTCCCGGCCCAACGAAAGCCCCCAGACCCAAATTGAGAGGGGCTGCTTGGGGGCCCCCTGGGGGCCCTTCAGGCCAGCTAGGTCTTTGGGTCCTGGCTCCTTCGCTTTGGGAGCTGTTGCTGCAGTTGGGCATGTTGGCCGGAGAGTGCTTCTCGGGCCGCGAACTGCAACCTTGAAGGAATCTCCCAGGTTCCCGGCCCAACGAAAGCCCCCAGACCCAAATTGAGAGGGGCTGCTTGGTGGCCCCCTGGGGGCCCTTCAGGCCAGCTAGGTGTTTGTGTCCTGGCTCCTTCGGTTTGGGAGCTGTTGCTGCAGTTGGGCATGTTGGCCGGAGAGTGCTTCTCCGGCCTCGAACTGCAACGTTGCAGGAATCTCCCAGGTTCCCGGCCCAACGAAAGCCCCCAGACCCAAATGGAGAGGGGCTGCTTGGGGGCCCCCTGGGGGCCCTTCAGGCCAGCTAGGTCTTTGGGTCCTGGCTCCTTCGCTTTGGGAGCTGTTGCTGCAGTTGGGCATGTTGGCCGGAGAGTGCTTCTCGGGCCGCGAACTGCAACCTTGCAGGAATCTCCCAGGTTCCCGGCCCAACTAAAGCCCCCAGACCCAAATGGAGAGGGGCTGCTTGGGGGCCCCAAGGGGGCCCTTCAGGCCAGCTAGGTCTTTGGGTCCTGGCTCCTTCGGTTTGGGAGCTGTTGCTGCAGTAGAGCATGTTGGCCGGAGAGTGCTTCTCGGGCCGCGAACTGCAACCTTGCAGGTACCTCTCAGGTATCCATGCCCAACGAAAGCCCCCAGACCCAAATGGAGAGGGGCTGCTTGGGGCCCCCCTGGGGGCCCTTCAGGCCAGCTAGGTCTTTGGGTCCTGGCTCCTTCGGTTTGGGAGCTGTTGCTGCAGTTGGGCATGTTGGCCGGAGAGTGCTTCTCGGGCCGCGAACTGCAACCTTGCATGAATCTCACAGGTTCCCGGCCCAACAAAAGCCCCCAGACCCAAATTGAGAGGGGCTGCTTGGGGGCCCCCTGGGGGCCCTTCAGGCCAGCTAGATCTTTGGGTCCTGGCTCCTTCGCTTTGGGAGCTGTTGCTGCAGTTGGGCATGTTGGCCGGAGAGTGCTTCTCGGGCCGCAAAATGTAACTTGCAGGAACCTCTCAGGTATACATGCCCAACGAAAGCCCCCAGACCCAAATGGAGAGGGGCTGCTTGGGGGCCTTCTGGGGGCCCTTCAGGCCAGCTAGGTCTTTGGGTCCTGGCTCCTTCGCTTTGGGAGCTGTTGCTGCAGTTGGGTATGTTGGCCGGAGAGTGCTTCTCGGGCCGCGGCCTGCCACCTGGCAGGTACCTCCCAGGTTCCCGGCCCAACGAAAGCCCCCAGACCCAAATGGAGAGGGGCTGCTTGGGGGCCCCCTGGGGGCCCTTCAGGCCAGCTAGGTCTTTGGGTCCTGGCTCCTTCGGTTTGGGAGCTGTTGCTGCAGTTGAGCATGTTGGCCGGAGAGTGCTTCTCGGGCCGCGAACTGTAACCTTGCAGGTACCTCTCAGGTATCCATGCCCAACGAAAGCCCCCAGACCCAAACTGAGAGGGGCTGCTTGGGGGCCCCCTGGGGGCCCTTCAGGCCAGCTAGATCTTTGGGTCCTGGCTCCTTCGCTTTGGGAGCTGTTGCTGCAGTTGGGCATGTTGGCCGGAGAGTGCTTCTCGGGCCGCAAAATGTAACTTGCAGGTACCTCTCAGGTATACATGCCCAACGAAAGCCCCCAGACCCAAATGGAGAGGGGCTGCTTGGTGGCCTTCTGGGGGCCCTTCAGGCCAGCTAGGTCTTTGGGTCCTGGCTCCTTCGCTTTGGGAGCTGTTGCTGGATATTGGGCATGTTGGCCGGAGAGTGCTTCTCTGGCCGCGAACTGCAACCTTGTTGGTATCTCCCAGGTTCTCAGCCTAAAGAAAGCCCCCAGACCCAAATGGAGAGGGGCTGCTTGGGGGCCCCCTGGGGGCCCTTCAGGCCAGCTAGGTCTTTGTGTCCTGTCTCCTTCGGTTTAGGAGCTGTTGCTGCAGTTGGGCATGTTGGCCGGAGAGTGCTTCTCGGGCCGCGAACTGCAACCTTGCAGGATTCTCCCAGGTTCCCGGCCCAACAAAAGCCCCCAGACCCAAATGGAGAGGGGCTGCTTGGGGGCCCCCTGGGGGCCCTTCAGGCCAGCTAGGTCTTTGGGTCCTGGCTCCTTCGGTTTGGGAGCTGTTGCTGCAGTTGGGCATGTTGGCCGGAGAGTGCTTCTCGGGCCGCGAACTGCAACCTTGCATGAATCTCCCAGGTTCCCGGCCCAACGAAAGCCCCCAGACCCAAATTGAGAGGGGCTGCTTGGGGGCCCCCTGGGGGCCCTTCAGGCCAGCTAGATCTTTGGGTCCTGGCTCCTTCGCTTTGGGAGCTGTTGCTGCAGTTGGGCATGTTGGCCGGAAAGTGCTTCTCGGGCCGCGAACTGTAACCTTGCAGGTACCTCTCAGGTATCCATGCCCAACGAAAGCCCCCAGACCCAAATGGAGAGGGGCTGCTTGGTGGCCTTCTGGGGGCCCTTCAGGCCAGCTAGGTCTTTGGGTCCTGGCTCCTTCGCTTTGGGAGCTGTTGCTGCAGTTGGGCATGTTGGCCGGAGAGTGCTTCTCGGGCCGCGAACTGCAACCTTGCAGGTACCTCCCAGGTTCCCGGCCCAACGAAAACCCCCAGACCCAAATGGAGAGGGGCTGCTTGGGGGCCTCCTGGGGGCCCTTCAGGCCAGCTAGGTCTTTGGGTCCTGGCTCCTTCGCTTTGGGAGCTGTTGCTGCAGTTGGGCATGTTGGCCGGAGAGTGCTTCTCGGGCCGCGAACTGCAACCTTGAAGGAATCTCCCAGGTTCCCGGCCCAACGAAAGCCCCCAGACCCAAATTGAGAGGGGCTGCTTGGGGGCCCCCTGGGGGCCCTTCAGGCCAGCTAGGTGTTTGTGTCCTGGCTCCTTCGCTTTGGGAGCTGTTGCTGCAGTTGGGCATGTTGGCCGGAGAGTGCTTCTCGGGCCGCGAACTGCAACCTTGAAGGAATCTCCCAGGTTCCCGGCCCAACGAAAGCCCCCAGACCCAAATGGAGAGGGGCTGCTTGGGGGCCCCCTGGGGGCCCTTCAGGCCAGCTAGGTCTTTGGGTCCTGGCTCCTTCGGTTTGGGAGCTGTTGCTGCAGTTGGGCATGTTGGCCGGAGAGTGCTTCTCGGGCCGCGAACTGCAACCTTGCAGGTAGCTCCCAGGTTCCCGGCCCAACGAAAGCCCCCAGACCCAAATGGAGAGGGGCTGCTTGGGGGCCCCCTGGGGGCCCTTCAGGCCAGCTAGGTCTTTGGGTCCTGGCTCCTTCGCTTTGGGAGCTGTTGCTGCAGTTGGGCATGTTGGCCGGAGAGTGCTTCTCGGGCCGCGAACTACAACCTTGAAGGAATCTCCCAGGTTCCCGGCCCAACGAAAGCCCCCAGACCCAAATGGAGAGGGGCTGCTTGGGGGCCCCCTGGGGGCCCTTCAGGCCAGCTAGGTCTTTGGGTCCTGGCTCCTTCGGTTTGGGAGCTGTTGCTGCAGTTGGGCATGTTGGGCGGAGAGTGCTTCTCTGGCCGCGAACTGCAACCTTGAAGGAATCTCCCAGGTTCCCGGCCCAACGAAAGCCCCCAGACCCAAATTGAGAGGGGCTGCTTGGGGGCCCCATGGGGGCACTTCAGGCCAGCTAGGTCTTTGGGTCCTGGCTCCTTCGGTTTGGGAGCTGTTGCTGCAGTTGGGCATGTTGGCCGGAGAGTGCTTCTCGGGCCGCGAACTGCAACCTTGCAGGAATCTCCCAGGTTCCCGGCCCAACGAAAGCCCCCAGACCCAAATTGAGAGGGGCTGCTTGGGGGCCCCCTGGGGACCCTTCAGGCCAGCTAGGTCTTTGGGTCCTGGCTCCTTCGGTTTGGGAGCTGTTGCTGCAGTTGGGCATGTTGGCCGGAGAGTGCTTCTCGGGCCGCGAACTGCAACCTTGCAGGTACCTCCCAGGTATCCATGCCCAACGAAAGCCCCCAGACCCAAATGGAGAGGGGCTGCTTGGGGGCCCCCTGGGGGCCCTTCAGGCCAGCTAGGTCTTTGTGTCCTGGCTCCTTCGGTTTGGGAGATGTTGCTGCAGTTGGGCATGTTGGCCGGAGAGTGCTTCTCGGGCCGCGAACTGCAACCTTGCAGGTACCTCCCAGGTTCCCGGCCCAACGAAAGCCCCCAGACCCAAATTGAGAGGGGCTGCTTGGGGGCCCCCTGGGGGCCCTTCAGGCCAGCTAGGTCTTTGGGTCCTGGCTCCTTCGCTTTGGGAGCTGTTGCTGCAGTTGGGCATGTTGGCCGGAGAGTGCTTCTCGGGCCGCGAACTGCAACCTTGAAGGAATCTCCCAGGTTCCCGGCCCAATGAAAGCCCCCAGACCCAAATTGAGAGGGGCTGCTTGGGGGCCCCCTGGGGGCCCTTCAGGCCAGCTAGGTGTTTGTGTCCTGGCTCCTTCGGTTTGGGAGCTGTTGCTGCAGTTGGGCATGTTGGCCGGAGAGTGCTTCTCCGGCCTCGAACTGCAACGTTGCAGGAATCTCCCAGGTTCCCGGCCCAACGAAAGCCCCCAGACCCAAATGGAGAGGGGCTGCTTGGGGGCCCCCTGGGGGCCCTTCAGGCCAGCTAGGTCTTTGGGTCCTGGCTCCTTCGGTTTGGGAGCTGTTGCTGCAGTTGGGCATGTTGGCCGGAGAGTGCTTCTCGGGCCGCGAACTGCAACCTTGCAGGATTCTCGCAGGTGCTCAGCCTAAAGAAAGCCCCCAGATCCAAATGGAGAGGGGCTGCTTGGGGGCCCCCTGGGGGCACTTCAGGCCAGCTAGGTCTTTGGGTCCTGGCTCCTTCGGTTTGGGAGCTGTTGCTGCAGTTGGGCATGTTGGCCGGAGAGTGCTTCTCCGGCCTCGAACTGCAACGTTGCAGGAATCTCCCAGGTTCCCGGCCCAACGAAAGCCCCCAGACCCAAATGGAGAGGGGCTGCTTGGGGGCCCCCTGGGGGCCCTTCAGGCCAGCTAGGTCTTTGGGTCCTGGCTCCTTCGCTTTGGGAGCTGTTGCTGCAGTTGGGCATGTTGGCCGGAGAGTGCTTCTCGGGCCGCGAACTGCAACCTTGCAGGTACCTCCCAGGTTCCCGGCCCAACTAAAGCCCCCAGACCCAAATTGAGAGGGGCTGCTTGGGGGCCCCAAGGGGGCCCTTCAGGCCAGCTAGGTCTTTGGGTCCTGGCTCCTTCGGTTTGGGAGCTGTTGCTGCAGTAGAGCATGTTGGCCGGAGAGTGCTTCTCGGGCCGCGAACTGCAACCTTGCAGGTACCTCTCAGGTATACATGCCCAACGAAAGCCCCCAGACCCAAACTGAGAGGGGCTGCTTGGGGCCCCCCTGGGGGCCCTTCAGGCCAGCTAGGTCTTTGGGTCCTGGCTCCTTCGGTTTGGGAGCTGTTGCTGCAGTTGGGCATGTTGGCCGGAGAGTGCTTCTCGGGCCGCGAACTGCAACCTTGCATGAATCTCCCAGGTTCCCGGCCCAACAAAAGCCCCCAGACCCAAATTGAGAGGGGCTGCTTGGGGGCCCCCTGGGGGCCCTTCAGGCCAGCTAGATCTTTGGGTCCTGGCTCCTTCGCTTTGGGAGCTGTTGCTGCAGTTGGGCATGTTGGCCGGAGAGTGCTTCTCGGGCCGCAAAATGTAACTTGCAGGAACCTCTCAGGTATACATGCCCAACGAAAGCCCCCAGACCCAAATGGAGAGGGGCTGCTTGGGGGCCTTCTGGGGGCCCTTCAGGCCAGCTAGGTCTTTGGGTCCTGGCTCCTTCGCTTTGGGAGCTGTTGCTGCAGTTGGGTATTTTGGCCGGAGAGTGCTTCTCGGGCCGCGGCCTGCCACCTGGCAGGTACCTCCCAGGTTCCCGGCCCAACGAAAGCCCCCAGACCCAAATGGAGAGGGGCTGCTTGGGGGCCCCATGGGGGCCCTTCAGGCCAGCTAGGTCTTTGGGTCCTGGCTCCTTCGCTTTGGGAGCTGTTGCTGCAGTTGAGCATGTTGGCCGGAGAGTGCTTCTCGGGCCGCGAACTGTAACCTTGCAGGTACCTCTCAGGTATCCATGCCCAACGAAAGCCCCCAGACCCAAACTGAGAGGGGCTGCTTGGGGGCCCCCTGGGGGCCCTTCAGGCCAGCTAGATCTTTGGGTCCTGGCTCCTTCGCTTTGGGAGCTGTTGCTGCAGTTGGGCATGTTGGCCGGAGAGTGCTTCTCGGGCCGCAAAATGTAACTTGCAGGTACCTCTCAGGTATACATGCCCAACGAAAGCCCCCAGACCCAAATGGAGAGGGGCTGCTTGGTGGCCTTCTGGGGGCCCTTCAGGCCAGCTAGGTCTTTGGGTCCTGGCTCCTTCGCTTTGGGAGCTGTTGCTGGATATTGGGCATGTTGGCCGGAGAGTGCTTCTCGGGCCGCGAACTGCAACCTTGTTGGTATCTCCCAGGTTCTCAGCCTAAAGAAAGCCCCCAGACCCAAATGGAGAGGGGCTGCTTGGGGGCCCCCTGGGGGCCCTTCAGGCCAGCTAGGTCTTTGTGTCCTGTCTCCTTCGGTTTAGGAGCTGTTGCTGCAGTTGGGCATGTTGGCCGGAGAGTGCTTCTCGGGCCGCGAACTGCAACCTTGCAGGATTCTCCCAGGTTCCCGGCCCAACAAAAGCCCCCAGACCCAAATGGAGAGGGGCTGCTTGGGGGCCCCCTGGGGGCCCTTCAGGCCAGCTAGGTCTTTGGGTCCTGGCTCCTTCGGTTTGGGAGCTGTTGCTGCAGTTGGGCATGTTGGCCGGAGAGTGCTTCTCGGGCCGCGAACTGCAACCTTGCATGAATCTCCCAGGTTCCCGGCCCAACGAAAGCCCCCAGACCCAAATTGAGAGGGGCTGCTTGGGGGCCCCCTGGGGGCCCTTCAGGCCAGCTAGATCTTTGGGTCCTGGCTCCTTCGCTTTGGGAGCTGTTGCTGCAGTTGGGCATGTTGGCCGGAAAGTGCTTCTCGGGCCGCGAACTGTAACCTTGCAGGTACCTCTCAGGTATCCATGCCCAACGAAAGCCCCCAGACCCAAATGGAGAGGGGCTGCTTGGTGGCCTTGTGGGGGCCCTTCAGGCCAGCTAGGTCTTTGGGTCCTGGCTCCTTCGCTTTGGGAGCTGTTGCTGCAGTTGGGCATGTTGGCCGGAGAGTGCTTCTCGGGCCGCGAACTGCAACCTTGCAGGTACCTCCCAGGTTCCCGGCCCAACGAAAACCCCCAGACCCAAATGGAGAGGGGCTGCTTGGGGGCCTCCTGGGGGCCCTTCAGGCCAGCTAGGTCTTTGGGTCCTGGCTCCTTCGGTTTGGGAGCTGTTGCTGCAGTTGGGCATGTTGGCCGGAGAGTGCTTCTCGGGCCGCGAACTGCAACCTTGAAGGAATCTCCCAGGTTCCCGGCCCAACGAAAGCCCCCAGACCCAAATTGAGAGGGGCTGCTTGGGGGCCCCCTGGGGGCCCTTCAGGCCAGCTAGGTCTTTGGGTCCTCGCTCCTTCGCTTTGGGAGCTGTTGCTGCAGTTGGGCATGTTGGCCGGAGAGTGCTTCTCGGGCCGCGAACTGCAACCTTGAAGGAATCTCCCAGGTTCCCGGCCCAACGAAAGCCCCCAGACCCAAATGGAGAGGGGCTGCTTGGGGGCCCCCTGGGGGCCCTTCAGGCCAGCTAGGTCTTTGGGTCCTGGCTCCTTCGGTTTGGGAGCTGTTGCTGCAGTTGGGCATGTTGGCCGGAGAGTGCTTCTCGGGCCGCGAACTGCAACCTTGCAGGTAGCTCCCAGGTTCCCGGCCCAACGAAAGCCCCCAGACCCAAATGGAGAGGGGCTGCTTGGGGGCCCCCTGGGGGCCCTTCAGGCCAGCTAGGTCTTTGGGTCCTGGCTCCTTCGCTTTGGGAGCTGTTGCTGCAGTTGGGCATGTTGGGCGGAGAGTGCTTCTCGGGCCGCGAACTTCAACCTTGAAGGAATCTCCCAGGTTCCCGGCCCAACTAAAGCCCCCAGACCCAAATTGAGAGGGGCTGCTTGGGGGCCCCCTGGGGGCCCTTCAGGCCAGCTAGGTCTTTGGGTCCTGGCTCCTTCGGTTTGGGAGCTGTTGCTGCAGTTGGGCATGTTGGCCGGAGAGTGCTTCTCTGGCCGCGAACTGCAACCTTGAAGGAATCTCCCAGGTTCCCGGCCCAACGAAAGCCCCCAGACCCAAATTGAGAGGGGCTGCTTGGGGGCCCCCTGGGGCCCCTTCAGGCCAGCTAGGTCTTTGGGTCCTGGCTCCTTCGCTTTGGGAGCTGTTGCTGCAGTTGGGCATGTTGGCCGGAGAGTGCTTCTCGGGCCGCGAACTGCAACCTTGCATGAATCTCCCAGGTTCCCGGCCCAACAAAAGCCCCCAGACCCAAATGGAGAGGGGCTGCTTGGGGGCCCCCTGGGGGCCCTTCAGGCCAGCTAGGTCTTTGGGTCCTGGCTCCTTCGGTTTGGGAGCTGTTGCTGCAGTTGGGCATGTTGGCCGGAGAGTGCTTCTCGGGCCGCGAACTGCAACCTTGCAGGTACCTCTCAGGTATACATGCCCAACGAAAGCCCCCAGACCCAAATTGAGAGGGGCTGCTTGGGGGCCCCCTGGGGACCCTTCAGGCCAGCTAGGTCTTTGGGTCCTGGCTCCTTCGGTTTGGGAGATGTTGCTGCAGTTGGGCATGTTGGCCGGAGAGTGCTTCTCGGGCCGCGAACTGCAACCTTGCAGGTACCTCCCAGGTTCCCGGCCCAACGAAAGCCCCCAGACCCAAATTGAGAGGGGCTGCTTGGGGGCCCCCTGGGGGCCCTTCAGGCCAGCTAGGTCTTTGGGTCCTGGCTCCTTCGCTTTGGGAGCTGTTGCTGCAGTTGGGCATGTTGGCCGGAGAGTGCTTCTCGGGCCGCGAACTACAACCTTGAAGGAATCTCCCAGGTTCCCGGCCCAACGAAAGCCCCCAGACCCAAATTGAGAGGGGCTGCTTGGGGGCCCCCTGGGGGCCCTTCAGGCCAGCTAGGTCTTTGGGTCCTGGCTCCTTCGGTTTGGGAGCTGTTGCTGCAGTTGGGCATGTTGGGCGGAGAGTGCTTCTCTGGCCGCGAACTGCAACCTTGAAGGAATCTCCCAGGTTCCCGGCCCAACGAAAGCCCCCAGACCCAAATTGAGAGGGGCTGCTTGGGGGCCCCCTGGGGGCCCTTCAGGCCAGCTAGGTCTTTGGGTCCTGGCTCCTTCGGTTTGGGAGCTGTTGCTGCAGTTGGGCATGTTGGGCGGAGAGTGCTTCTCGGGCCGCGAACTGCAACCTTGCAGGTACCTCCCAGGTTCCCGGCCCAACTAAAGCCCCCAGACCCAAATGGAGAGGGGCTGCTTGGGGGCCCCAAGGGGGCCCTTCAGGCCAGCTAGGTCTTTGGGTCCTGGCTCCTTCGGTTTGGGAGCTGTTGCTGCAGTAGAGCATGTTGGCCGGAGAGTGCTTCTCGGGCCGCGAACTGCAACCTTGCAGGTACCTCTCAGGTATCCATGCCCAACGAAAGCCCCCAGACCCAAACTGAGAGGGGCTGCTTGGGGCCCCCCTGGGGGCCCTTCAGGCCAGCTAGGTCTTTGGGTCCTGGCTCCTTCGGTTTGGGAGCTGTTGCTGCAGTTGGGCATGTTGGCCGGAGAGTGCTTCTCGGGCCGCGAACTGCAACCTTGCATGAATCTCCCAGGTTCCCGGCCCAACAAAAGCCCCCAGACCCAAATTGAGAGGGGCTGCTTGGGGGCCCCCTGGGGGCCCTTCAGGCCAGCTAGATCTTTGGGTCCTGGCTCCTTCGCTTTGGGAGCTGTTGCTGCAGTTGGGCATGTTGGCCGGAGAGTGCTTCTCGGGCCGCAAAATGTAACTTGCAGGAACCTCTCAGGTATACATGCCCAACGAAAGCCCCCAGACCCAAATGGAGAGGGGCTGCTTGGGGGCCTTCTGGGGGCCCTTCAGGCCAGCTAGGTCTTTGGGTCCTGGCTCCTTCGCTTTGGGAGCTGTTGCTGGATATTGGGCATGTTGGCCGGAGAGTGCTTCTCGGGCCGCGAACTGCAACCTTGCTGGTATCTCCCAGGTTCTCAGCCTAAAGAAAGCCCCCAGACCCAAATGGAGAGGGGCTGCTTGGGGGCCCCCTGAGGGCCCTTCAGGCCAGCTAGGTCTTTGTGTCCTGGCTCCTTCGCTTTGGGAGCTGTTGTTGACGTTGGGCATGTTGGACGGAGAGTGCTTCTCGGGCCTCGAACTGCAACCTTGCAGGAATCTCCCAGGTTCCCGGCCCAACAAAAGCCCCCAGACCCAAATGGAGAGGGGCTGCTTGGGGGCCCCCTGGGGGCCCTTCAGGCCAGCTAGGTCTTTGGGTCCTGGCTCCTTCGGTTTGGGAGCTGTTGCTGCAGTTGGGCATGTTGGCCGGAGAGTGCTTCTCGGGCCGCGAACTGCAACCTTGCAGGATTCTCCCAGGTTCCCGGCCCAACGAAAGCCCCCAGACCCAAATGGAGAGGGGCTGCTTGGGGGCCCCCTGGGGGCCCTTCAGGCCAGCTAGATCTTTGGGTCCTGGCTCCTTCGCTTTGGGAGCTGTTGCTGCAGTTGGGCATGTTGGCCGGAGAGTGCTTCTCGGGCCGCAAAATGTAACTTGCAGGTACCTCTCAGGTATACATGCCCAACGAAAGCCCCCAGACCCAAATGGAGAGGGGCTGCTTGGGGGCCCCCTGGGGGCCCTTCAGGCCAGCTAGGTGTTTGTGTCCTGGCTCCTTCGCTTTGGGAGCTGTTGCTGCAGTTGGGCATGTTGGCCGGAGACTGCTTCTCGGGCCGCGAACTGCAACCTTGCAGGAATCTCCCAGGTTCCCGGCCCAACGAAAGCCCCCAGACCCAAATTGAGAGGGGCTGCTTGGGGGCCCCCTGGGGGCCCTTCAGGCCAGCTAGGTCTTTGGGTCCTGGCTCCTTCGGTTTGGGAGCTGTTGCTGCAGTTGGGCATGTTGGCCGGAGAGTGCTTCTCGGGCCGCGAACTGCAACCTTGCAGGAATCTCCCAGGTTCCCGGCCCAACGAAAGCCCCCAGACCCAAATTGAGAGGGGCTGCTTGGGGGCCCCCTGGGGACCCTTCAGGCCAGCTAGGTCTTTGGGTCCTGGCTCCTTCGGTTTGGGAGCTGTTGCTGCAGTTGGGCATGTTGGCCGGAGAGTGCTTCTCGGGCCGCGAACTGCAACCTTGCAGGTACCTCCCAGGTTCCCGGCCCAACGAAAGCCCCCAGACCCAAATTGAGAGGGGCTGCTTGGGGGCCCCCTGGGGGCCCTTCAGGCCAGCTAGGTCTTTGGGTCCTGGCTCCTTCGCTTTGGGAGCTGTTGCTGCAGTTGGGCATGTTGGCCGGAGAGTGCTTCTCGGGCCGCGAACTGCAACCTTGAAGGAATCTCCCAGGTTCCCGGCCCAACGAAAGCCTCCAGACCCAAATTGAGAGGGGCTGCTTGGGGGCCCCCTGGGGGCCCTTCAGGCCAGCTAGGTCTTTGGGTCCTGGCTCATTCGGTTTGGGAGCTGTTGCTGCAGTTGGGCATGTTGGCCGGAGAGTGCTTCTCTGGCCGCGAACTGCAACCTTGAAGGAATCTCCCAGGTTCCCGGCCCAACGAAAGCCCCCAGACCCAAATTGAGAGGGGCTGCTTGGGGGCCCCCTGGGGCCCCTTCAGGCCAGCTAGGTCTTTGGGTCCTGGCTCCTTCGCTTTGGGAGCTGTTGCTGCAGTTGGGCATGTTGGCCGGAGAGTGCTTCTCGGGCCGCGAACTGCAACCTTGCATGAATCTCCCAGGTTCCCGGCCCAACAAAAGCCCCCAGACCCAAATGGAGAGGGGCTGCTTGGGGGCCCCCTGGGGGCCCTTCAGGCCAGCTAGGTCTTTGGGTCCTGGCTCCTTCGGTTTGGGAGCTGTTGCTGCAGTTGGGCATGTTGGCCGGAGAGTGCTTCTCGGGCCGCTAACTGCAACCTTGCAGGATTCTCCCAGGTGCTCAGCCT
Organism: Gallinula chloropus; assembly: GCF_964237585.1. Lineage (NCBI taxonomy): Eukaryota > Metazoa > Chordata > Aves > Gruiformes > Rallidae > Gallinula > Gallinula chloropus. The sequence goes on from NW_028168740.1 coordinate 154,058, forward strand.
AAAGAAAGCCCCCAGATCCAAATGGAGAGGGGCTGCTTGGGGGCCCCCTGGGGGCACTTCAGGCCAGCTAGGTCTTTGGGTCCTGGCTCCTTCGGTTTGGGAGCTGTTGCTGCAGTTGGGCATGTTGGCCGGAGAGTGCTTCTCGGGCCGCGAACTGCAACCTTGAAGGAATCTCCCAGGTTCCCGGCCCAACGAAAGCCCCCAGACCCAAATGGAGAGGGGCTGCTTGGGGGCCCCCTGGGGGCCCTTCAGGCCAGCTAGGTCTTTGGGTCCTGGCTCCTTCGGTTTGGGAGCTGTTGCTGCATTTGGGCATGTTGGCCGGAGAGTGCTTCTCGGGCCGCGAACTGCAACCCTGCATGAATCACCCAGGTTCCCGGCCCAACGAAAGCCCCCAGACCCAAATTGAGAGGGGCTGCTTGGGGGCCCCCTGGGGACCCTTCAGGCCAGCTAGGTCTTTGGGTCCTGGCTCCTTCGGTTTGGGAGCTGTTGCTGCAGTTGGGCATGTTGGCCGGAGAGTGCTTCTCGGGCCGCGAACTGCAACCTTGCAGGTACCTCTCAGGTATCCATGCCCAACGAAAGCCCCCAGACCCAAATTGAGAGGGGCTGCTTGGGGGCCCCCTGGGGACCCTTCAGGCCAGCTAGGTCTTTGGGTCCTGGCTCCTTCGGTTTGGGAGATGTTGCTGCAGTTGGGCATGTTGGCCGGAGAGTGCTTCTCGGGCCGCGAACTGCAACCTTGCAGGTACCTCCCAGGTTCCCGGCCCAACGAAAGCCCCCAGACCCAAATGGAGAGGGGCTGCTTGGGGGCCCCCTGGGGGCCCTTCAGGCCAGCTAGGTCTTTGGGTCCTGGCTCCTTCGCTTTGGGAGCTGTTGCTGCAGTTGGGCATGTTGGCCGGAGAGTGCTTCTCGGGCCGCGAACTGCAACCTTGAAGGAATCTCCCAGGTTCCCGGCCCAACGAAAGCCCCCAGACCCAAATTGAGAGGGGCTGCTTGGGGGCCCCCTGGGGGCCCTTCAGGCCAGCTAGGTCTTTGGGTCCTGGCTCCTTCGGTTTGGGAGCTGTTGCTGCAGTTGGGCATGTTGGGCGGAGAGTGCTTCTCTGGCCGCGAACTGCAACCTTGAAGGAATCTCCCAGGTTCCCGGCCCAACGAAAGCCCCCAGACCCAAATTGAGAGGGGCTGCTTGGGGGCCCCCTGGGGCCCCTTCAGGCCAGCTAGGTCTTTGGGTCCTGGCTCCTTCGCTTTGGGAGCTGTTGCTGCAGTTGGGCATGTTGGCCGGAGAGTGCTTCTCGGGCCGCGAACTGCAACCTTGCATGAATCTCCCAGGTTCCCGGCCCAACAAAAGCCCCCAGACCCAAATGGAGAGGGGCTGCTTGGGGGCCCCCTGGGGGCCCTTCAGGCCAGCTAGGTCTTTGGGTCCTGGCTCCTTCGGTTTGGGAGCTGTTGCTGCAGTTGGGCATGTTGGCCGGAGAGTGCTTCTCGGGCCGCGAACTGCAGCCTTGCAGGATTCTCCCAGGTGCTCAGCCTAAAGAAAGCCCCCAGATCCAAATTGAGAGGGGCTGCTTGGGGGCCCCCTGGGGGCACTTCAGGCCAGCTAGGTCTTTGGGTCCTGGCTCCTTCGCTTTGGGAGCTGTTGCTGCAGTTGGGCATGTTGGCCGGAGACTGCTTCTCGGGCCGCGAACTGCAACCTTGCAGGAATCTCCCAGGTTCCCGGCCCAACGAAAGCCCCCAGACCCAAATTGAGAGGGGCTGCTTGGGGGCCCCCTGGGGGCCCTTCAGGCCAGCTAGGTCTTTGGGTCCTGGCTCCTTCGGTTTGGGAGCTGTTGCTGCAGTTGGGCATGTTGGCCGGAGAGTGCTTCTCGGGCCGCGAACTGCAACCTTGCAGGAATCTCCCAGGTTCCCGGCCCAACGAAAGCCCCCAGACCCAAATTGAGAGGGGCTGCTTGGGGGCCCCCTGGGGACCCTTCAGGCCAGCTAGGTCTTTGGGTCCTGGCTCCTTCGGTTTGGGAGCTGTTGCTGCAGTTGGGCATGTTGGCCGGAGAGTGCTTCTCGGGCCGCGAACTGCAACCTTGCAGGTACCTCCCAGGTTCCCGGCCCAACGAAAGCCCCCAGACCCAAATTGAGAGGGGCTGCTTGGGGGCCCCCTGGGGGCCCTTCAGGCCAGCTAGGTCTTTGGGTCCTGGCTCCTTCGCTTTGGGAGCTGTTGCTGCAGTTGGGCATGTTGGCCGGAGAGTGCTTCTCGGGCCGCGAACTGCAACCTTGAAGGAATCTCCCAGGTTCCCGGCCCAACGAAAGCCTCCAGACCCAAATGGAGAGGGGCTGCTTGGGGGCCCCATGGGGGCCCTTCAGGCCAGCTAGGTCTTTGGGTCCTGGCTCATTCGGTTTGGGAGCTGTTGCTGCAGTTGGGCATGTTGGCCGGAGAGTGCTTCTCTGGCCGCGAACTGCAACCTTGAAGGAATCTCCCAGGTTCCCGGCCCAACGAAAGCCCCCAGACCCAAATTGAGAGGGGCTGCTTGGGGGCCCCCTGGGGCCCCTTCAGGCCAGCTAGGTCTTTGGGTCCTGGCTCCTTCGCTTTGGGAGCTGTTGCTGCAGTTGGGCATGTTGGCCGGAGAGTGCTTCTCGGGCCGCGAACTGCAACCTTGCATGAATCTCCCAGGTTCCCGGCCCAACAAAAGCCCCCAGACCCAAATGGAGAGGGGCTGCTTGGGGGCCCCCTGGGGGCCCTTCAGGCCAGCTAGGTCTTTGGGTCCTGGCTCCTTCGGTTTGGGAGCTGTTGCTGCAGTTGGGCATGTTGGCCGGAGAGTGCTTCTCGGGCCGCTAACTGCAACCTTGCAGGATTCTCCCAGGTGCTCAGCCTAAAGAAAGCCCCCAGATCCAAATGGAGAGGGGCTGCTTGGGGGCCCCCTGGGGGCACTTCAGGCCAGCTAGGTCTTTGGGTCCTGGCTCCTTCGGTTTGGGAGCTGTTGCTGCAGTTGGGCATGTTGGCCGGAGAGTGCTTCTCGGGCCGCGAACTGCAACCTTGCAGGAATCTCCCAGGTTCCCGGCCCAACGAAAGCCCCCAGACCCAAATGGAGAGGGGCTGCTTGGGGGCCCCCTGGGGGCCCTTCAGGCCAGCTAGGTCTTTGGGTCCTGGCTCCTTCGGTTTGGGAGCTGTTGCTGCATTTGGGCATGTTGGCCGGAGAGTGCTTCTCGGGCCGCGAACTGCAACCCTGCATGAATCACCCAGGTTCCCGGCCCAACGAAAGCCCCCAGACCCAAATTGAGAGGGGCTGCTTGGGGGCCCCCTGGGGACCCTTCAGGCCAGCTAGGTCTTTGGGTCCTGGCTCCTTCGGTTTGGGAGCTGTTGCTGCAGTTGGGCATGTTGGCCGGAGAGTGCTTCTCGGGCCGCGAACTGCAACCTTGCAGGTACCTCTCAGGTATCCATGCCCAACGAAAGCCCCCAGACCCAAATTGAGAGGGGCTGCTTGGGGGCCCCCTGGGGACCCTTCAGGCCAGCTAGGTCTTTGGGTCCTGGCTCCTTCGGTTTGGGAGATGTTGCTGCAGTTGGGCATGTTGGCCGGAGAGTGCTTCTCGGGCCGCGAACTGCAACCTTGCAGGTACCTCCCAGGTTCCCGGCCCAACGAAAGCCCCCAGACCCAAATGGAGAGGGGCTGCTTGGGGGCCCCCTGGGGGCCCTTCAGGCCAGCTAGGTCTTTGGGTCCTGGCTCCTTCGCTTTGGGAGCTGTTGCTGCAGTTGGGCATGTTGGCCGGAGAGTGCTTCTCGGGCCGCGAACTGCAACCTTGAAGGAATCTCCCAGGTTCCCGGCCCAACGAAAGCCCCCAGACCCAAATTGAGAGGGGCTGCTTGGGGGCCCCCTGGGGGCCCTTCAGGCCAGCTAGGTCTTTGGGTCCTGGCTCCTTCGCTTTGGGAGCTGTTGCTGCAGTTGGGCATGTTGGGCGGAGAGTGCTTCTCTGGCCGCGAACTGCAACCTTGCAGGAATCTCCCAGGTTCCCGGCCCAACGAAAGCCCCCAGACCCAAATTGAGAGGGGCTGCTTGGGGGCCCCCTGGGGGCACTTCAGGCCAGCTAGGTCTTTGGGTCCTGGCTCCTTCGGTTTGGGAGCTGTTGCTGAGGTTGGGCATGTTGGCCGGAGAGTGCTTCTCGGGCCGCGAACTGCAACCTTGCAGGATTCTCCCAGGTGCTCAGCCTAAAGAAAGCCCCCAGATCCAAATGGAGAGGCGCTGCTTGGGGGCCCCCTGGGGGCACTTCAGGCCAGCTAGGTCTTTGGGTCCTGGCTCCTTCGCTTTGGGAGCTGTTGCTGCAGTTGGGCATGTTGGCCGGAGAGTGCTTCTCGGGCCGCGAACTGCAACCTTGCAGGAATCTCCCAGGTTCCCGGCCCAACGAAAGCCCCCAGACCCAAATTGAGAGGGGCTGCTTGGGGGCCCCCTGGGGGCCCTTCAGGCCAGCTAGGTCTTTGGGTCCTGGCTCCTTCGCTTTGGGAGCTGTTGCTGCAGTTGGGCATGTTGGCCGGAGAGTGCTTCTCGGGCCGCGAACTGCAACCTTGCAGGAATCTCCCAGGTTCCCGGCCCAACGAAAGCCCCCAGACCCAAATTGAGAGGGGCTGCTTGGGGGCCCCCTGGGGACCCTTCAGGCCAGCTAGGTCTTTGGGTCCTGGCTCCTTCGGTTTGGGAGCTGTTGCTGCAGTTGGGCATGTTGGCCGGAGAGTGCTTCTCGGGCCGCGAACTGCAACCTTGCAGGTACCTCCCAGGTATCCATGCCCAACGAAAGCCCCCAGACCCAAATTGAGAGGGGCTGCTTGGGGGCCCCCTGGGGGCCCTTCAGGCCAGCTAGGTCTTTGTGTCCTGGCTCCTTCGGTTTGGGAGATGTTGCTGCAGTTGGGCATGTTGGCCGGAGAGTGCTTCTCGGGCCGCGAACTGCAACCTTGCAGGTACCTCCCAGGTTCCCGGCCCAACGAAAGCCCCCAGACCCAAATGGAGAGGGGCTGCTTGGGGGCCCCCTGGGGGCCCTTCAGGCCAGCTAGGTCTTTGGGTCCTGGCTCCTTCGCTTTGGGAGCTGTTGCTGCAGTTGGGCATGTTGGCCGGAGAGTGCTTCTCGGGCCGCGAACTGCAACCTTGAAGGAATCTCCCAGGTTCCCGGCCCAATGAAAGCCCCCAGACCCAAATTGAGAGGGGCTGCTTGGGGGCCCCCTGGGGGCCCTTCAGGCCAGCTAGGTGTTTGTGTCCTGGCTCCTTCGGTTTGGGAGCTGTTGCTGCAGTTGGGCATGTTGGCCGGAGAGTGCTTCTCCGGCCTCGAACTGCAACGTTGCAGGAATCTCCCAGGTTCCCGGCCCAACGAAAGCCCCCAGACCCAAATGGAGAGGGGCTGCTTGGGGGCCCCCTGGGGGCCCTTCAGGCCAGCTAGGTCTTTGGGTCCTGGCTCCTTCGGTTTGGGAGCTGTTGCTGCAGTTGGGCATGTTGGCCGGAGAGTGCTTCTCGGGCCGCGAACTGCAACCTTGCAGGATTCTCCCAGGTGCTCAGCCTAAAGAAAGCCCCCAGATCCAAATGGAGAGGGGCTGCTTGGGGGCCCCCTGGGGGCACTTCAGGCCAGCTAGGTCTTTGGGTCCTGGCTCCTTCGGTTTGGGAGCTGTTGCTGCAGTTGGGCATGTTGGCCGGAGAGTGCTTCTCGGGCCGCGAACTGCAACCTTGCAGGTACCTCCCAGGTTCCCGGCCCAACTAAAGCCCCCAGACCCAAATGGAGAGGGGCTGCTTGGGGGCCCCATGGGGGCCCTTCAGGCCAGCTAGGTCTTTGGGTCCTGGCTCCTTCGGTTTGGGAGCTGTTGCTGCAGTAGAGCATGTTGGCCGGAGAGTGCTTCTCGGGCCGCGAACTGCAACCTTGCAGGTACCTCTCAGGTATCCATGCCCAACGAAAGCCCCCAGACCCAAACTGAGAGGGGCTGCTTGGGGGCCCCCTGGGGGCCCTTCAGGCCAGCTAGGTCTTTGGGTCCTGGCTCCTTCGGTTTGGGAGCTGTTGCTGCAGTTGGGCATGTTGGCCGGAGAGTGCTTCTCGGGCCGCGAACTGCAACCTTGCATGAATCTCCCAGGTTCCCGGCCCAACAAAAGCCCCCAGACCCAAATGGAGAGGGGCTGCTTGGGGGCCCCCTGGGGGCCCTTCAGGCCAGCTAGATCTTTGGGTCCTGGCTCCTTCGGTTTGGGAGCTGTTGCTGCAGTTGGGCATGTTGGCCGGAGAGTGCTTCTCGGGCCGCAAAATGTAACTTCCAGGAACCTCTCAGGTATACATGCCCAACGAAAGCCCCCAGACCCAAATGGAGAGGGGCTGCTTGGTGGCCTTGTGGGGGCCCTTCAGGCCAGCTAGGTCTTTGGGTCCTGGCTCCTTCGCTTTGGGAGCTGTTGCTGCAGTTGGGCATGTTGGCCGGAGAGTGCTTCTCGGGCCGCGGCCTGCCACCTGGCAGGTACCTCCCAGGTTCCCGGCCCAACGAAAGCCCCCAGACCCAAATGGAGAGGGGCTGCTTGGGGGCCCCATGGGGGCCCTTCAGGCCAGCTAGGTCTTTGGGTCCTGGCTCCTTCGGTTTGGGAGCTGTTGCTGCAGTTGAGCATGTTGGCCGGAGAGTGCTTCTCGGGCCGCGAACTGTAACCTTGCAGGTACCTCTCAGGTATCCATGCCCAACGAAAGCCCCCAGACCCAAACTGAGAGGGGCTGCTTGGGGGCCCCCTGGGGGCCCTTCAGGCCAGCTAGATCTTTGGGTCCTGGCTCCTTCGCTTTGGGAGCTGTTGCTGCAGTTGGGCATGTTGGCCGGAGAGTGCTTCTCGGGCCGCAAAATGTAACTTGCAGGTACCTCTCAGGTATACATGCCCAACGAAAGCCCCCAGACCCAAATGGAGAGGGGCTGCTTGGTGGCCTTCTGGGGGCCCTTCAGGCCAGCTAGGTCTTTGGGTCCTGGCTCCTTCGCTTTGGGAGCTGTTGCTGGATATTGGGCATGTTGGCCGGAGAGTGCTTCTCGGGCCGCGAACTGCAACCTTGTTGGTATCTCCCAGGTTCTCAGCCTAAAGAAAGCCCCCAGACCCAAATGGAGAGGGGCTGCTTGGGGGCCCCCTGGGGGCCCTTCAGGCCAGCTAGGTCTTTGTGTCCTGTCTCCTTCGGTTTAGGAGCTGTTGCTGCAGTTGGGCATGTTGGCCGGAGAGTGCTTCTCGGGCCGCGAACTGCAACCTTGCAGGATTCTCCCAGGTTCCCGGCCCAACAAAAGCCCCCAGACCCAAATGGAGAGGGGCTGCTTGGGGGCCCCCTGGGGGCCCTTCAGGCCAGCTAGGTCTTTGGGTCCTGGCTCCTTCGGTTTGGGAGCTGTTGCTGCAGTTGGGCATGTTGGCCGGAGAGTGCTTCTCGGGCCGCGAACTGCAACCTTGCAGGTACCTCTCAGGTATCCATGCCCAACGAAAGCCCCCAGACCCAAATGGAGAGGGGCTGCTTGGTGGCCTTGTGGGGGCCCTTCAGGCCAGCTAGGTCTTTGGGTCCTGGCTCCTTCGCTTTGGGAGCTGTTGCTGCAGTTGGGCATGTTGGCCGGAGAGTGCTTCTCGGGCCGCGAACTGCAACCTTGCAGGTACCTCCCAGGTTCCCGGCCCAACGAAAACCCCCAGACCCAAATGGAGAGGGGCTGCTTGGGGGCCTCCTGGGGGCCCTTCAGGCCAGCTAGGTCTTTGGGTCCTGGCTCCTTCGGTTTGGGAGCTGTTGCTGCAGTTGGGCATGTTGGCCGGAGAGTGCTTCTCGGGCCGCGAACTGCAACCTTGAAGGAATCTCCCAGGTTCCCGGCCCAACGAAAGCCCCCAGACCCAAATTGAGAGGGGCTGCTTGGGGGCCCCCTGGGGGCCCTTCAGGCCAGCTAGGTCTTTGGGTCCTCGCTCCTTCGCTTTGGGAGCTGTTGCTGCAGTTGGGCATGTTGGCCGGAGAGTGCTTCTCGGGCCGCGAACTGCAACCTTGAAGGAATCTCCCAGGTTCCCGGCCCAACGAAAGCCCCCAGACCCAAATGGAGAGGGGCTGCTTGGGGGCCCCCTGGGGGCCCTTCAGGCCAGCTAGGTCTTTGGGTCCTGGCTCCTTCGGTTTGGGAGCTGTTGCTGCAGTTGGGCATGTTGGCCGGAGAGTGCTTCTCGGGCCGCGAACTGCAACCTTGCAGGTAGCTCCCAGGTTCCCGGCCCAACGAAAGCCCCCAGACCCAAATGGAGAGGGGCTGCTTGGGGGCCCCCTGGGGGCCCTTCAGGCCAGCTAGGTCTTTGGGTCCTGGCTCCTTCGCTTTGGGAGCTGTTGCTGCAGTTGGGCATGTTGGGCGGAGAGTGCTTCTCGGGCCGCGAACTTCAACCTTGAAGGAATCTCCCAGGTTCCCGGCCCAACTAAAGCCCCCAGACCCAAATTGAGAGGGGCTGCTTGGGGGCCCCCTGGGGGCACTTCAGGCCAGCTAGGTCTTTGGGTCCTGGCTCCTTCGCTTTGGGAGCTGTTGCTGCAGTTGGGCATGTTGGCCGGAGAGTGCTTCTCTGGCCGCGAACTGCAACCTTGAAGGAATCTCCCAGGTTCCCGGCCCAACGAAAGCCCCCAGACCCAAATTGAGAGGGGCTGCTTGGGGGCCCCCTGGGGCCCCTTCAGGCCAGCTAGGTCTTTGGGTCCTGGCTCCTTCGCTTTGGGAGCTGTTGCTGCAGTTGGGCATGTTGGCCGGAGAGTGCTTCTCGGGCCGCGAACTGCAACCTTGCATGAATCTCCCAGGTTCCCGGCCCAACAAAAGCCCCCAGACCCAAATGGAGAGGGGCTGCTTGGGGGCCCCCTGGGGGCCCTTCAGGCCAGCTAGGTCTTTGGGTCCTGGCTCCTTCGGTTTGGGAGCTGTTGCTGCAGTTGGGCATGTTGGCCGGAGAGTGCTTCTCGGGCCGCGAACTGCAACCTTGCAGGTACCTCTCAGGTATCCATGCCCAACGAAAGCCCCCAGACCCAAATTGAGAGGGGCTGCTTGGGGGCCCCCTGGGGACCCTTCAGGCCAGCTAGGTCTTTGTGTCCTGGCTCCTTCGGTTTGGGAGCTGTTGCTGCAGTTGGGCATGTTGGCCGGAGAGTGCTTCTCGGGCCGCGAACTGCAACCTTGCAGGTACCTCCCAGGTTCCCGGCCCAACGAAAGCCCCCAGACCCAAATTGAGAGGGGCTGCTTGGGGGCCCCCTGGGGGCCCTTCAGGCCAGCTAGGTCTTTGGGTCCTGGCTCCTTCGCTTTGGGAGCTGTTGCTGCAGTTGGGCATGTTGGCCGGAGAGTGCTTCTCGGGCCGCGAACTACAACCTTGAAGGAATCTCCCAGGTTCCCGGCCCAACGAAAGCCCCCAGACCCAAATTGAGAGGGGCTGCTTGGGGGCCCCCTGGGGGCCCTTCAGGCCAGCTAGGTCTTTGGGTCCTGGCTCCTTCGGTTTGGGAGCTGTTGCTGCAGTTGGTCATGTTGGGCGGAGAGTGCTTCTCTGGCCGCGAACTGCAACCTTGAAGGAATCTCCCAGGTTCCCGGCCCAACGAAAGCCCCCAGACCCAAATTGAGAGGGGCTGCTTGGGGGCCCCCTGGGGGCACTTCAGGCCAGCTAGGTCTTTGGGTCCTGGCTCCTTCGGTTTGGGAGCTGTTGCTGCAGTTGGGCATGTTGGCCGGAGAGTGCTTCTCGGGCCGCGAACTGCAACCTTGCAGGATTCTCCCAGGTGCTCAGCCTAAAGAAAGCCCCCAGATCCAAATGGAGAGGGGCTGCTTGGGGGCCCCCTGGGGGCCCTTCAGGCCAGCTAGGTCTTTGGGTCCTGGCTCCTTCGGTTTGGGAGCTGTTGCTGCAGTTGGGCATGTTGGCCGGAGAGTGCTTCTCGGGCCGCGAACTGCAACCTTGCAGGAATCTCCCAGGTTCCCGGCCCAACGAAAGCCCCCAGACCCAAATTGAGAGGGGCTGCTTGGGGGCCCCCTGGGGACCCTTCAGGCCAGCTAGGTGTTTGGGTCCTGGCTCCTTCGGTTTGGGAGCTGTTGCTGCAGTTGGGCATGTTGGCCGGAGAGTGCTTCTCGGGCCGCGAACTGCAACCTTGCAGGTACCTCCCAGTTATCCATGCCCAACGAAAGCCCCCAGACCCAAATTGAGAGGGGCTGCTTGGGGGCCCCCTGGGGGCCCTTCAGGCCAGCTAGGTCTTTGTGTCCTGGCTCCTTCGGTTTGGGAGATGTTGCTGCAGTTGGGCATGTTGGCCGGAGAGTGCTTCTCGGGCCGCGAACTGCAACCTTGCAGGTACCTCCCAGGTTCCCGGCCCAACGAAAGCCCCCAGACCCAAATTGAGAGGGGCTGCTTGGGGGCCCCCTGGGGGCCCTTCAGGCCAGCTAGGTCTTTGGGTCCTGGCTCCTTCGCTTTGGGAGCTGTTGCTGCAGTTGGGCATGTTGGCCGGAGAGTGCTTCTCGGGCCGCGAACTGCAACCTTGAAGGAATCTCCCAGGTTCCCGGCCCAATGAAAGCCCCCAGACCCAAATTGAGAGGGGCTGCTTGGGGGCCCCCTGGGGGCCCTTCAGGCCAGCTAGGTGTTTGTGTCCTGGCTCCTTCGGTTTGGGAGCTGTTGCTGCAGTTGGGCATGTTGGCCGGAGAGTGCTTCTCCGGCCTCGAACTGCAACGTTGCAGGAATCTCCCAGGTTCCCGGCCCAACGAAAGCCCCCAGACCCAAATGGAGAGGGGCTGCTTGGGGGCCCCCTGGGGGCCCTTCAGGCCAGCTAGGTCTTTGGGTCCTGGCTCCTTCGGTTTGGGAGCTGTTGCTGCAGTTGGGCATGTTGGCCGGAGAGTGCTTCTCGGGCCGCGAACTGCAACCTTGCAGGATTCTCCCAGGTGCTCAGCCTAAAGAAAGCCCCCAGATCCAAATGGAGAGGGGCTGCTTGGGGGCCCCCTGGGGGCACTTCAGGCCAGCTAGGTCTTTGGGTCCTGGCTCCTTCGGTTTGGGAGCTGTTGCTGCAGTTGGGCATGTTGGCCGGAGAGTGCTTCTCGGGCCGCGAACTGCAACCTTGCAGGAATCTCCCAGGTTCCCGGCCCAACGAAAGCCCCCAGACCCAAATTGAGAGGGGCTGCTTGGGGGCCCCCTGGGGGCCCTTCAGGCCAGCTAGGTCTTTGGGTCCTGGCTCCTTCGCTTTGGGAGCTGTTGCTGCAGTTGGGCATGTTGGCCGGAGAGTGCTTCTCGGGCCGCGAACTGCAACCTTGAAGGAATCTCCCAGGTTCCCGGCCCAACGAAAGCCCCCAGACCCAAATTGAGAGGGGCTGCTTGGTGGCCCCCTGGGGGCCCTTCAGGCCAGCTAGGTGTTTGTGTCCTGGCTCCTTCGGTTTGGGAGCTGTTGCTGCAGTTGGGCATGTTGGCCGGAGAGTGCTTCTCCGGCCTCGAACTGCAACGTTGCAGGAATCTCCCAGGTTCCCGGCCCAACGAAAGCCCCCAGACCCAAATGGAGAGGGGCTGCTTGGGGGCCCCCTGGGGGCCCTTCAGGCCAGCTAGGTCTTTGGGTCCTGGCTCCTTCGCTTTGGGAGCTGTTGCTGCAGTTGGGCATGTTGGCCGGAGAGTGCTTCTCGGGCCGCGAACTGCAACCTTGCAGGAATCTCCCAGGTTCCCGGCCCAACTAAAGCCCCCAGACCCAAATGGAGAGGGGCTGCTTGGGGGCCCCAAGGGGGCCCTTCAGGCCAGCTAGGTCTTTGGGTCCTGGCTCCTTCGGTTTGGGAGCTGTTGCTGCAGTAGAGCATGTTGGCCGGAGAGTGCTTCTCGGGCCGCGAACTGCAACCTTGCAGGTACCTCTCAGGTATCCATGCCCAACGAAAGCCCCCAGACCCAAATGGAGAGGGGCTGCTTGGGGCCCCCCTGGGGGCCCTTCAGGCCAGCTAGGTCTTTGGGTCCTGGCTCCTTCGCTTTGGGAGCTGTTGCTGCAGTTGGGCATGTTGGCCGGAGAGTGCTTCTCGGGCCGCGAACTGCAACCTTGCATGAATCTCACAGGTTCCCGGCCCAACAAAAGCCCCCAGACCCAAATTGAGAGGGGCTGCTTGGGGGCCCCCTGGGGGCCCTTCAGGCCAGCTAGATCTTTGGGTCCTGGCTCCTTCGCTTTGGGAGCTGTTGCTGCAGTTGGGCATGTTGGCCGGAGAGTGCTTCTCGGGCCGCAAAATGTAACTTGCAGGAACCTCTCAGGTATACATGCCCAACGAAAGCCCCCAGACCCAAATGGAGAGGGGCTGCTTGGGGGCCTTCTGGGGGCCCTTCAGGCCAGCTAGGTCTTTGGGTCCTGGCTCCTTCGCTTTGGGAGCTGTTGCTGCAGTTGGGTATGTTGGCCGGAGAGTGCTTCTCGGGCCGCGGCCTGCCACCTGGCAGGTACCTCCCAGGTTCCCGGCCCAACGAAAGCCCCCAGACCCAAATGGAGAGGGGCTGCTTGGGGGCCCCATGGGGGCCCTTCAGGCCAGCTAGGTCTTTGGGTCCTGGCTCCTTCGGTTTGGGAGCTGTTGCTGCAGTTGAGCATGTTGGCCGGAGAGTGCTTCTCGGGCCGCGAACTGTAACCTTGCAGGTACCTCTCAGGTATCCATGCCCAACGAAAGCCCCCAGACCCAAACTGAGAGGGGCTGCTTGGGGGCCCCCTGGGGGCCCTTCAGGCCAGCTAGATCTTTGGGTCCTGGCTCCTTCGCTTTGGGAGCTGTTGCTGCAGTTGGGCATGTTGGCCGGAGAGTGCTTCTCGGGCCGCAAAATGTAACTTGCAGGTACCTCTCAGGTATACATGCCCAACGAAAGCCCCCAGACCCAAATGGAGAGGGGCTGCTTGGTGGCCTTCTGGGGGCCCTTCAGGCCAGCTAGGTCTTTGGGTCCTGGCTCCTTCGCTTTGGGAGCTGTTGCTGGATATTGGGCATGTTGGCCGGAGAGTGCTTCTCGGGCCGCGAACTGCAACCTTGTTGGTATCTCCCAGGTTCTCAGCCTAAAGAAAGCCCCCAGACCCAAATGGAGAGGGGCTGCTTGGGGGCCCCCTGGGGGCCCTTCAGGCCAGCTAGGTCTTTGTGTCCTGTCTCCTTCGGTTTAGGAGCTGTTGCTGCAGTTGGGCATGTTGGCCGGAGAGTGCTTCTCGGGCCGCGAACTGCAACCTTGCAGGATTCTCCCAGGTTCCCGGCCCAACAAAAGCCCCCAGACCCAAATGGAGAGGGGCTGCTTGGGGGCCCCCTGGGGGCCCTTCAGGCCAGCTAGGTCTTTGGGTCCTGGCTCCTTCGGTTTGGGAGCTGTTGCTGCAGTTGGGCATGTTGGCCGGAGAGTGCTTCTCGGGCCGCGAACTGCAACCTTGCATGAATCTCCCAGGTTCCCGGCCCAACGAAAGCCCCCAGACCCAAATTGAGAGGGGCTGCTTGGGGGCCCCCTGGGGGCCCTTCAGGCCAGCTAGATCTTTGGGTCCTGGCTCCTTCGCTTTGGGAGCTGTTGCTGCAGTTGGGCATGTTGGCCGGAAAGTGCTTCTCGGGCCGCGAACTGTAACCTTGCAGGTACCTCTCAGGTATCCATGCCCAACGAAAGCCCCCAGACCCAAATGGAGAGGGGCTGCTTGGTGGCCTTCTGGGGGCCCTTCAGGCCAGCTAGGTCTTTGGGTCCTGGCTCCTTCGCTTTGGGAGCTGTTGCTGCAGTTGGGCATGTTGGCCGGAGAGTGCTTCTCGGGCCGCGAACTGCAACCTTGCAGGTACCTCCCAGGTTCCCGGCCCAACGAAAACCCCCAGACCCAAATGGAGAGGGGCTGCTTGGGGGCCTCCTGGGGGCCCTTCAGGCCAGCTAGGTCTTTGGGTCCTGGCTCCTTCGCTTTGGGAGCTGTTGCTGCAGTTGGGCATGTTGGCCGGAGAGTGCTTCTCGGGCCGCGAACTGCAACCTTGAAGGAATCTCCCAGGTTCCCGGCCCAACGAAAGCCCCCAGACCCAAATTGAGAGGGGCTGCTTGGGGGCCCCCTGGGGGCCCTTCAGGCCAGCTAGGTGTTTGTGTCCTGGCTCCTTCGCTTTGGGAGCTGTTGCTGCAGTTGGGCATGTTGGCCGGAGAGTGCTTCTCGGGCCGCGAACTGCAACCTTGAAGGAATCTCCCAGGTTCCCGGCCCAACGAAAGCCCCCAGACCCAAATGGAGAGGGGCTGCTTGGGGGCCCCCTGGGGGCCCTTCAGGCCAGCTAGGTCTTTGGGTCCTGGCTCCTTCGGTTTGGGAGCTGTTGCTGCAGTTGGGCATGTTGGCCGGAGAGTGCTTCTCGGGCCGCGAACTGCAACCTTGCAGGTAGCTCCCAGGTTCCCGGCCCAACGAAAGCCCCCAGACCCAAATGGAGAGGGGCTGCTTGGGGGCCCCCTGGGGGCCCTTCAGGCCAGCTAGGTCTTTGGGTCCTGGCTCCTTCGCTTTGGGAGCTGTTGCTGCAGTTGGGCATGTTGGGCGGAGAGTGCTTCTCGGGCCGCGAACTTCAACCTTGAAGGAATCTCCCAGGTTCCCGGCCCAACTAAAGCCCCCAGACCCAAATTGAGAGGGGCTGCTTGGGGGCCCCCTGGGGGCCCTTCAGGCCAGCTAGGTCTTTGGGTCCTGGCTCCTTCGGTTTGGGAGCTGTTGCTGCAGTTGGGCATGTTGGCCGGAGAGTGCTTCTCTGGCCGCGAACTGCAACCTTGAAGGAATCTCCCAGGTTCCCGGCCCAACGAAAGCCCCCAGACCCAAATTGAGAGGGGCTGCTTGGGGGCCCCCTGGGGCCCCTTCAGGCCAGCTAGGTCTTTGGGTCCTGGCTCCTTCGCTTTGGGAGCTGTTGCTGCAGTTGGGCATGTTGGCCGGAGAGTGCTTCTCGGGCCGCGAACTGCAACCTTGCATGAATCTCCCAGGTTCCCGGCCCAACAAAAGCCCCCAGACCCAAATGGAGAGGGGCTGCTTGGGGGCCCCCTGGGGGCCCTTCAGGCCAGCTAGGTCTTTGGGTCCTGGCTCCTTCGGTTTGGGAGATGTTGCTGCAGTTGGGCATGTTGGCCGGAGAGTGCTTCTCGGGCCGCGAACTGCAACCTTGCAGGTACCTCCCAGGTTCCCGGCCCAACGAAAGCCCCCAGACCCAAATTGAGAGGGGCTGCTTGGGGGCCCCCTGGGGGCCCTTCAGGCCAGCTAGGTCTTTGGGTCCTGGCTCCTTCGCTTTGGGAGCTGTTGCTGCAGTTGGGCATGTTGGCCGGAGAGTGCTTCTCGGGCCGCGAACTACAACCTTGAAGGAATCTCCCAGGTTCCCGGCCCAACGAAAGCCCCCAGACCCAAATTGAGAGGGGCTGCTTGGGGGCCCCCTGGGGGCCCTTCAGGCCAGCTAGGTCTTTGGGTCCTGGCTCCTTCGGTTTGGGAGCTGTTGCTGCAGTTGGGCATGTTGGGCGGAGAGTGCTTCTCTGGCCGCGAACTGCAACCTTGAAGGAATCTCCCAGGTTCCCGGCCCAACGAAAGCCCCCAGACCCAAATTGAGAGGGGCTGCTTGGGGGCCCCCTGGGGGCACTTCAGGCCAGCTAGGTCTTTGGGTCCTGGCTCCTTCGGTTTGGGAGCTGTTGCTGCAGTTGGGCATGTTGGCCGGAGAGTGCTTCTCGGGCCGCGAACTGCAACCTTGCAGGAATCTCCCAGGTTCCCGGCCCAACGAAAGCCCCCAGACCCAAATTGAGAGGGGCTGCTTGGGGGCCCCCTGGGGACCCTTCAGGCCAGCTAGGTCTTTGGGTCCTGGCTCCTTCGGTTTGGGAGCTGTTGCTGCAGTTGGGCATGTTGGCCGGAGAGTGCTTCTCGGGCCGCGAACTGCAACCTTGCAGGTACCTCCCAGGTATCCATGCCCAACGAAAGCCCCCAGACCCAAATTGAGAGGGGCTGCTTGGGGGCCCCCTGGGGGCCCTTCAGGCCAGCTAGGTCTTTGTGTCCTGGCTCCTTCGGTTTGGGAGATGTTGCTGCAGTTGGGCATGTTGGCCGGAGAGTGCTTCTCGGGCCGCGAACTGCAACCTTGCAGGTACCTCCCAGGTTCCCGGCCCAACGAAAGCCCCCAGACCCAAATTGAGAGGGGCTGCTTGGGGGCCCCCTGGGGGCCCTTCAGGCCAGCTAGGTGTTTGTGTCCTGGCTCCTTCGGTTTGGGAGCTGTTGCTGCAGTTGGGCATGTTGGCCGGAGAGTGCTTCTCCGGCCTCGAACTGCAACGTTGCAGGAATCTCCCAGGTTCCCGGCCCAACGAAAGCCCCCAGACCCAAATGGAGAGGGGCTGCTTGGGGGCCCCCTGGGGGCCCTTCAGGCCAGCTAGGTCTTTGGGTCCTGGCTCCTTCGGTTTGGGAGCTGTTGCTGCAGTTGGGCATGTTGGCCGGAGAGTGCTTTTCGGGCCGCGAACTGCAACCTTGCAGGATTCTCGCAGGTGCTCAGCCTAAAGAAAGCCCCCAGATCCAAATGGAGAGGGGCTGCTTGGGGGCCCCCTGGGGGCACTTCAGGCCAGCTAGGTCTTTGGGTCCTGGCTCCTTCGGTTTGGGAGCTGTTGCTGCAGTTGGGCATGTTGGCCGGAGAGTGCTTCTCCGGCCTCGAACTGCAACGTTGCAGGAATCTCCCAGGTTCCCGGCCCAACGAAAGCCCCCAGACCCAAATGGAGAGGGGCTGCTTGGGGGCCCCCTGGGGGCCCTTCAGGCCAGCTAGGTCTTTGGGTCCTGGCTCCTTCGCTTTGGGAGCTGTTGCTGCAGTTGGGCATGTTGGCCGGAGAGTGCTTCTCGGGCCGCGAACTGCAACCTTGCAGGTACCTCCCAGGTTCCCGGCCCAACTAAAGCCCCCAGACCCAAATGGAGAGGGGCTGCTTGGGGGCCCCAAGGGGGCCCTTCAGGCCAGCTAGGTCTTTGGGTCCTGGCTCCTTCGGTTTGGGAGCTGTTGCTGCAGTAGAGCATGTTGGCCGGAGAGTGCTTCTCGGGCCGCGAACTGCAACCTTGCAGGTACCTCTCAGGTATACATGCCCAACGAAAGCCCCCAGACCCAAACTGAGAGGGGCTGCTTGGGGCCCCCCTGGGGGCCCTTCAGGCCAGCTAGGTCTTTGGGTCCTGGCTCCTTCGGTTTGGGAGCTGTTGCTGCAGTTGGGCATGTTGGCCGGAGAGTGCTTCTCGGGCCGCGAACTGCAACCTTGCATGAATCTCCCAGGTTCCCGGCCCAACAAAAGCCCCCAGACCCAAATTGAGAGGGGCTGCTTGGGGGCCCCCTGGGGGCCCTTCAGGCCAGCTAGATCTTTGGGTCCTGGCTCCTTCGCTTTGGGAGCTGTTGCTGCAGTTGGGCATGTTGGCCGGAGAGTGCTTCTCGGGCCGCAAAATGTAACTTGCAGGAACCTCTCAGGTATACATGCCCAACAAAAGCCCCCAGACCCAAATGGAGAGGGGCTGCTTGGGGGCCTTCTGGGGGCCCTTCAGGCCAGCTAGGTCTTTGGGTCCTGGCTCCTTCGCTTTGGGAGCTGTTGCTGCAGTTGGGTATGTTGGCCGGAGAGTGCTTCTCGGGCCGCGGCCTGCCACCTGGCAGGTACCTCCCAGGTTCCCGGCCCAACGAAAGCCCCCAGACCCAAATGGAGAGGGGCTGCTTGGGGGCCCCATGGGGGCCCTTCAGGCCAGCTAGGTCTTTGGGTCCTGGCTCCTTCGGTTTGGGAGCTGTTGCTGCAGTTGAGCATGTTGGCCGGAGAGTGCTTCTCGGGCCGCGAACTGTAACCTTGCAGGTACCTCTCAGGTATCCATGCCCAACGAAAGCCCCCAGACCCACACTGAGAGGGGCTGCTTGGGGGCCCCCTGGGGGCCCTTCAGGCCAGCTAGATCTTTGGGTCCTGGCTCCTTCGCTTTGGGAGCTGTTGCTGCAGTTGGGCATGTTGGCCGGAGAGTGCTTCTCGGGCCGCAAAATGTAACTTGCAGGTACCTCTCAGGTATACATGCCCAACGAAAGCCCCCAGACCCAAATGGAGAGGGGCTGCTTGGTGGCCTTCTGGGGGCCCTTCAGGCCAGCTAGGTCTTTGGGTCCTGGCTCCTTCGCTTTGGGAGCTGTTGCTGGATATTGGGCATGTTGGCCGGAGAGTGCTTCTCGGGCCGCGAACTGCAACCTTGTTGGTATCTCCCAGGTTCTCAGCCTAAAGAAAGCCCCCAGACCCAAATGGAGAGGGGCTGCTTGGGGGCCCCCTGGGGGCCCTTCAGGCCAGCTAGGTCTTTGTGTCCTGTCTCCTTCGGTTTAGGAGCTGTTGCTGCAGTTGGGCATGTTGGCCGGAGAGTGCTTCTCGGGCCGCGAACTGCAACCTTGCAGGATTCTCCCAGGTTCCCGGCCCAACAAAAGCCCCCAGACCCAAATGGAGAGGGGCTGCTTGGGGGCCCCCTGGGGGCCCTTCAGGCCAGCTAGGTCTTTGGGTCCTGGCTCCTTCGGTTTGGGAGCTGTTGCTGCAGTTGGGCATGTTGGCCGGAGAGTGCTTCTCGGGCCGCGAACTGCAACCTTGCATGAATCTCCCAGGTTCCCGGCCCAACGAAAGCCCCCAGACCCAAATTGAGAGGGGCTGCTTGGGGGCCCCCTGGGGGCCCTTCAGGCCAGCTAGATCTTTGGGTCCTGGCTCCTTCGCTTTGGGAGCTGTTGCTGCAGTTGGGCATGTTGGCCGGAAAGTGCTTCTCGGGCCGCGAACTGTAACCTTGCAGGTACCTCTCAGGTATCCATGCCCAACGAAAGCCCCCAGACCCAAATGGAGAGGGGCTGCTTGGTGGCCTTCTGGGGGCCCTTCAGGCCAGCTAGGTCTTTGGGTCCTGGCTCCTTCGCTTTGGGAGCTGTTGCTGCAGTTGGGCATGTTGGCCGGAGAGTGCTTCTCGGGCCGCGAACTGCAACCTTGCAGGTACCTCCCAGGTTCCCGGCCCAACGAAAACCCCCAGACCCAAATGGAGAGGGGCTGCTTGGGGGCCTCCTGGGGGCCCTTCAGGCCAGCTAGGTCTTTGGGTCCTGGCTCCTTCGGTTTGGGAGCTGTTGCTGCAGTTGGGCATGTTGGCCGGAGAGTGCTTCTCGGGCCGCGAACTGCAACCTTGAAGGAATCTCCCAGGTTCCCGGCCCAACGAAAGCCCCCAGACCCAAATTGAGAGGGGCTGCTTGGGGGCCCCCTGGGGGCCCTTCAGGCCAGCTAGGTCTTTGGGTCCTCGCTCCTTCGCTTTGGGAGCTGTTGCTGCAGTTGGGCATGTTGGCCGGAGAGTGCTTCTCGGGCCGCGAACTGCAACCTTGAAGGAATCTCCCAGGTTCCCGGCCCAACGAAAGCCCCCAGACCCAAATGGAGAGGGGCTGCTTGGGGGCCCCCTGGGGGCCCTTCAGGCCAGCTAGGTCTTTGGGTCCTGGCTCCTTCGGTTTGGGAGCTGTTGCTGCAGTTGGGCATGTTGGCCGGAGAGTGCTTCTCGGGCCGCGAACTGCAACCTTGCAGGTAGCTCCCAGGTTCCCGGCCCAACGAAAGCCCCCAGACCCAAATGGAGAGGGGCTGCTTGGGGGCCCCCTGGGGGCCCTTCAGGCCAGCTAGGTCTTTGGGTCCTGGCTCCTTCGCTTTGGGAGCTGTTGCTGCAGTTGGGCATGTTGGCCGGAGAGTGCTTCTCGGGCCGCGAACTACAACCTTGAAGGAATCTCCCAGGTTCCCGGCCCAACGAAAGCCCCCAGACCCAAATTGAGAGGGGCTGCTTGGGGGCCCCCTGGGGGCCCTTCAGGCCAGCTAGGTCTTTGGGTCCTGGCTCCTTCGGTTTGGGAGCTGTTGCTGCAGTTGGGCATGTTGGGCGGAGAGTGCTTCTCTGGCCGCGAACTGCAACCTTGAAGGAATCTCCCAGGTTCCCGGCCCAACGAAAGCCCCCAGACCCAAATTGAGAGGGGCTGCTTGGGGGCCCCCTGGGGGCACTTCAGGCCAGCTAGGTCTTTGGGTCCTGGCTCCTTCGGTTTGGGAGCTGTTGCTGCAGTTGGGCATGTTGGCCGGAGAGTGCTTCTCGGGCCGCGAACTGCAACCTTGCAGGAATCTCCCAGGTTCCCGGCCCAACGAAAGCCCCCAGACCCAAATTGAGAGGGGCTGCTTGGGGGCCCCCTGGGGACCCTTCAGGCCAGCTAGGTCTTTGGGTCCTGGCTCCTTCGGTTTGGGAGCTGTTGCTGCAGTTGGGCATGTTGGCCGGAGAGTGCTTCTCGGGCCGCGAACTGCAACCTTGCAGGTACCTCCCAGGTATCCATGCCCAACGAAAGCCCCCAGACCCAAATTGAGAGGGGCTGCTTGGGGGCCCCCTGGGGGCCCTTCAGGCCAGCTAGGTCTTTGTGTCCTGGCTCCTTCGGTTTGGGAGATGTTGCTGCAGTTGGGCATGTTGGCCGGAGAGTGCTTCTCGGGCCGCGAACTGCAACCTTGCAGGTACCTCCCAGGTTCCCGGCCCAACGAAAGCCCCCAGACCCAAATTGAGAGGGGCTGCTTGGGGGCCCCCTGGGGGCCCTTCAGGCCAGCTAGGTGTTTGTGTCCTGGCTCCTTCGGTTTGGGAGCTGTTGCTGCAGTTGGGCATGTTGGCCGGAGAGTGCTTCTCCGGCCTCGAACTGCAACGTTGCAGGAATCTCCCAGGTTCCCGGC
Source organism: Gallinula chloropus (assembly GCF_964237585.1). NCBI lineage: Eukaryota > Metazoa > Chordata > Aves > Gruiformes > Rallidae > Gallinula > Gallinula chloropus. The sequence continues at coordinate 174,595 of NW_028168740.1, forward strand.
CCAACGAAAGCCCCCAGACCCAAATGGAGAGGGGCTGCTTGGGGGCCCCCTGGGGGCCCTTCAGGCCAGCTAGGTCTTTGGGTCCTGGCTCCTTCGGTTTGGGAGCTGTTGCTGCAGTTGGGCATGTTGGCCGGAGAGTGCTTTTCGGGCCGCGAACTGCAACCTTGCAGGATTCTCGCAGGTGCTCAGCCTAAAGAAAGCCCCCAGATCCAAATGGAGAGGGGCTGCTTGGGGGCCCCCTGGGGGCACTTCAGGCCAGCTAGGTCTTTGGGTCCTGGCTCCTTCGGTTTGGGAGCTGTTGCTGCAGTTGGGCATGTTGGCCGGAGAGTGCTTCTCCGGCCTCGAACTGCAACGTTGCAGGAATCTCCCAGGTTCCCGGCCCAACGAAAGCCCCCAGACCCAAATGGAGAGGGGCTGCTTGGGGGCCCCCTGGGGGCCCTTCAGGCCAGCTAGGTCTTTGGGTCCTGGCTCCTTCGCTTTGGGAGCTGTTGCTGCAGTTGGGCATGTTGGCCGGAGAGTGCTTCTCGGGCCGCGAACTGCAACCTTGCAGGTACCTCCCAGGTTCCCGGCCCAACTAAAGCCCCCAGACCCAAATGGAGAGGGGCTGCTTGGGGGCCCCAAGGGGGCCCTTCAGGCCAGCTAGGTCTTTGGGTCCTGGCTCCTTCGGTTTGGGAGCTGTTGCTGCAGTAGAGCATGTTGGCCGGAGAGTGCTTCTCGGGCCGCGAACTGCAACCTTGCAGGTACCTCTCAGGTATACATGCCCAACGAAAGCCCCCAGACCCAAACTGAGAGGGGCTGCTTGGGGCCCCCCTGGGGGCCCTTCAGGCCAGCTAGGTCTTTGGGTCCTGGCTCCTTCGGTTTGGGAGCTGTTGCTGCAGTTGGGCATGTTGGCCGGAGAGTGCTTCTCGGGCCGCGAACTGCAACCTTGCATGAATCTCCCAGGTTCCCGGCCCAACAAAAGCCCCCAGACCCAAATTGAGAGGGGCTGCTTGGGGGCCCCCTGGGGGCCCTTCAGGCCAGCTAGATCTTTGGGTCCTGGCTCCTTCGCTTTGGGAGCTGTTGCTGCAGTTGGGCATGTTGGCCGGAGAGTGCTTCTCGGGCCGCAAAATGTAACTTGCAGGAACCTCTCAGGTATACATGCCCAACAAAAGCCCCCAGACCCAAATGGAGAGGGGCTGCTTGGGGGCCTTCTGGGGGCCCTTCAGGCCAGCTAGGTCTTTGGGTCCTGGCTCCTTCGCTTTGGGAGCTGTTGCTGCAGTTGGGTATGTTGGCCGGAGAGTGCTTCTCGGGCCGCGGCCTGCCACCTGGCAGGTACCTCCCAGGTTCCCGGCCCAACGAAAGCCCCCAGACCCAAATGGAGAGGGGCTGCTTGGGGGCCCCATGGGGGCCCTTCAGGCCAGCTAGGTCTTTGGGTCCTGGCTCCTTCGGTTTGGGAGCTGTTGCTGCAGTTGAGCATGTTGGCCGGAGAGTGCTTCTCGGGCCGCGAACTGTAACCTTGCAGGTACCTCTCAGGTATCCATGCCCAACGAAAGCCCCCAGACCCACACTGAGAGGGGCTGCTTGGGGGCCCCCTGGGGGCCCTTCAGGCCAGCTAGATCTTTGGGTCCTGGCTCCTTCGCTTTGGGAGCTGTTGCTGCAGTTGGGCATGTTGGCCGGAGAGTGCTTCTCGGGCCGCAAAATGTAACTTGCAGGTACCTCTCAGGTATACATGCCCAACGAAAGCCCCCAGACCCAAATGGAGAGGGGCTGCTTGGTGGCCTTCTGGGGGCCCTTCAGGCCAGCTAGGTCTTTGGGTCCTGGCTCCTTCGCTTTGGGAGCTGTTGCTGGATATTGGGCATGTTGGCCGGAGAGTGCTTCTCGGGCCGCGAACTGCAACCTTGTTGGTATCTCCCAGGTTCTCAGCCTAAAGAAAGCCCCCAGACCCAAATGGAGAGGGGCTGCTTGGGGGCCCCCTGGGGGCCCTTCAGGCCAGCTAGGTCTTTGTGTCCTGTCTCCTTCGGTTTAGGAGCTGTTGCTGCAGTTGGGCATGTTGGCCGGAGAGTGCTTCTCGGGCCGCGAACTGCAACCTTGCAGGATTCTCCCAGGTTCCCGGCCCAACAAAAGCCCCCAGACCCAAATGGAGAGGGGCTGCTTGGGGGCCCCCTGGGGGCCCTTCAGGCCAGCTAGGTCTTTGGGTCCTGGCTCCTTCGGTTTGGGAGCTGTTGCTGCAGTTGGGCATGTTGGCCGGAGAGTGCTTCTCGGGCCGCGAACTGCAACCTTGCATGAATCTCCCAGGTTCCCGGCCCAACGAAAGCCCCCAGACCCAAATTGAGAGGGGCTGCTTGGGGGCCCCCTGGGGGCCCTTCAGGCCAGCTAGATCTTTGGGTCCTGGCTCCTTCGCTTTGGGAGCTGTTGCTGCAGTTGGGCATGTTGGCCGGAAAGTGCTTCTCGGGCCGCGAACTGTAACCTTGCAGGTACCTCTCAGGTATCCATGCCCAACGAAAGCCCCCAGACCCAAATGGAGAGGGGCTGCTTGGTGGCCTTCTGGGGGCCCTTCAGGCCAGCTAGGTCTTTGGGTCCTGGCTCCTTCGCTTTGGGAGCTGTTGCTGCAGTTGGGCATGTTGGCCGGAGAGTGCTTCTCGGGCCGCGAACTGCAACCTTGCAGGTACCTCCCAGGTTCCCGGCCCAACGAAAACCCCCAGACCCAAATGGAGAGGGGCTGCTTGGGGGCCTCCTGGGGGCCCTTCAGGCCAGCTAGGTCTTTGGGTCCTGGCTCCTTCGGTTTGGGAGCTGTTGCTGCAGTTGGGCATGTTGGCCGGAGAGTGCTTCTCGGGCCGCGAACTGCAACCTTGAAGGAATCTCCCAGGTTCCCGGCCCAACGAAAGCCCCCAGACCCAAATTGAGAGGGGCTGCTTGGGGGCCCCCTGGGGGCCCTTCAGGCCAGCTAGGTCTTTGGGTCCTCGCTCCTTCGCTTTGGGAGCTGTTGCTGCAGTTGGGCATGTTGGCCGGAGAGTGCTTCTCGGGCCGCGAACTGCAACCTTGAAGGAATCTCCCAGGTTCCCGGCCCAACGAAAGCCCCCAGACCCAAATGGAGAGGGGCTGCTTGGGGGCCCCCTGGGGGCCCTTCAGGCCAGCTAGGTCTTTGGGTCCTGGCTCCTTCGGTTTGGGAGCTGTTGCTGCAGTTGGGCATGTTGGCCGGAGAGTGCTTCTCGGGCCGCGAACTGCAACCTTGCAGGTAGCTCCCAGGTTCCCGGCCCAACGAAAGCCCCCAGACCCAAATGGAGAGGGGCTGCTTGGGGGCCCCCTGGGGGCCCTTCAGGCCAGCTAGGTCTTTGGGTCCTGGCTCCTTCGCTTTGGGAGCTGTTGCTGCAGTTGGGCATGTTGGGCGGAGAGTGCTTCTCGGGCCGCGAACTTCAACCTTGAAGGAATCTCCCAGGTTCCCGGCCCAACTAAAGCCCCCAGACCCAAATTGAGAGGGGCTGCTTGGGGGCCCCCTGGGGGCCCTTCAGGCCAGCTAGGTCTTTGGGTCCTGGCTCCTTCGGTTTGGGAGCTGTTGCTGCAGTTGGGCATGTTGGCCGGAGAGTGCTTCTCTGGCCGCGAACTGCAACCTTGAAGGAATCTCCCAGGTTCCCGGCCCAACGAAAGCCCCCAGACCCAAATTGAGAGGGGCTGCTTGGGGGCCCCCTGGGGCCCCTTCAGGCCAGCTAGGTCTTTGGGTCCTGGCTCCTTCGCTTTGGGAGCTGTTGCTGCAGTTGGGCATGTTGGCCGGAGAGTGCTTCTCGGGCCGCGAACTGCAACCTTGCAGGTACCTCTCAGGTATCCATGCCCAACGAAAGCCCCCAGACCCAAATTGAGAGGGGCTGCTTGGGGGCCCCCTGGGGACCCTTCAGGCCAGCTAGGTCTTTGGGTCCTGGCTCCTTCGGTTTGGGAGATGTTGCTGCAGTTGGGCATGTTGGCCGGAGAGTGCTTCTCGGGCCGCGAACTGCAACCTTGCAGGTACCTCCCAGGTTCCCGGCCCAACGAAAGCCCCCAGACCCAAATTGAGAGGGGCTGCTTGGGGGCCCCCTGGGGGCCCTTCAGGCCAGCTAGGTCTTTGGGTCCTGGCTCCTTCGCTTTGGGAGCTGTTGCTGCAGTTGGGCATGTTGGCCGGAGAGTGCTTCTCGGGCCGCGAACTACAACCTTGAAGGAATCTCCCAGGTTCCCGGCCCAACGAAAGCCCCCAGACCCAAATTGAGAGGGGCTGCTTGGGGGCCCCCTGGGGGCCCTTCAGGCCAGCTAGGTCTTTGGGTCCTGGCTCCTTCGGTTTGGGAGCTGTTGCTGCAGTTGGGCATGTTGGGCGGAGAGTGCTTCTCTGGCCGCGAACTGCAACCTTGAAGGAATCTCCCAGGTTCCCGGCCCAACGAAAGCCCCCAGACCCAAATTGAGAGGGGCTGCTTGGGGGCCCCCTGGGGGCCCTTCAGGCCAGCTAGGTCTTTGGGTCCTGGCTCCTTCGGTTTGGGAGCTGTTGCTGCAGTTGGGCATGTTGGCCGGAGAGTGCTTCTCGGGCCGCGAACTGCAACCTTGCAGGATTCTCCCAGGTGCTCAGCCTAAAGAAAGCCCCCAGATCCAAATGGAGAGGGGCTGCTTGGGGGCCCCCTGGGGGCCCTTCAGGCCAGCTAGGTCTTTGGGTCCTGGCTCCTTCGGTTTGGGAGCTGTTGCTGCAGTTGGGCATGTTGGCCGGAGAGTGCTTCTCGGGCCGCGAACTGCAACCTTGCAGGAATCTCCCAGGTTCCCGGCCCAACGAAAGCCCCCAGACCCAAATTGAGAGGGGCTGCTTGGGGGCCCCCTGGGGGCCCTTCAGGCCAGCTAGGTCTTTGGGTCCTGGCTCCTTCGGTTTGGGAGCTGTTGCTGCAGTTGGGCATGTTGGCCGGAGAGTGCTTCTCGGGCCGCGAACTGCAACCTTGCAGGAATCTCCCAGGTTCCCGGCCCAACGAAAGCCCCCAGACCCAAATTGAGAGGGGCTGCTTGGGGGCCCCCTGGGGACCCTTCAGGCCAGCTAGGTCTTTGGGTCCTGGCTCCTTCGGTTTGGGAGCTGTTGCTGCAGTTGGGCATGTCGGCCGGAGAGTGCTTCTCGGGCCGCGAACTGCAACCTTGCAGGTACCTCCCAGGTATCCATGCCCAACGAAAGCCCCCAGACCCAAATTGAGAGGGGCTGCTTGGGGGCCCCCTGGGGGCCCTTCAGGCCAGCTAGGTCTTTGGGTCCTGGCTCCTTCGCTTTGGGAGCTGTTGCTGCAGTTGGGCATGTTGGCCGGAGAGTGCTTCTCGGGCCGCAAAATGTAACTTGCAGGTACCTCTCAGGTATACATGCCCAACGAAAGCCCCCAGACCCAAATGGAGAGGGGCTGCTTGGTGGCCTTCTGGGGGCCCTTCAGGCCAGCTAGGTCTTTGGGTCCTGGCTCCTTCGCTTTGGGAGCTGTTGCTGGATATTGGGCATGTTGGCCGGAGAGTGCTTCTCGGGCCGCGAACTGCAACCTTGTTGGTATCTCCCAGGTTCTCAGCCTAAAGAAAGCCCCCAGACCCAAATGGAGAGGGGCTGCTTGGGGGCCCCCTGGGGGCCCTTCAGGCCAGCTAGGTCTTTGTGTCCTGTCTCCTTCGGTTTAGGAGCTGTTGCTGCAGTTGGGCATGTTGGCCGGAGAGTGCTTCTCGGGCCGCGAACTGCAACCTTGCAGGATTCTCCCAGGTTCCCGGCCCAACAAAAGCCCCCAGACCCAAATGGAGAGGGGCTGCTTGGGGGCCCCCTGGGGGCCCTTCAGGCCAGCTAGGTCTTTGGGTCCTGGCTCCTTCGGTTTGGGAGCTGTTGCTGCAGTTGGGCATGTTGGCCGGAGAGTGCTTCTCGGGCCGCGAACTGCAACCTTGCATGAATCTCCCAGGTTCCCGGCCCAACGAAAGCCCCCAGACCCAAATTGAGAGGGGCTGCTTGGGGGCCCCCTGGGGGCCCTTCAGGCCAGCTAGATCTTTGGGTCCTGGCTCCTTCGCTTTGGGAGCTGTTGCTGCAGTTGGGCATGTTGGCCGGAAAGTGCTTCTCGGGCCGCGAACTGTAACCTTGCAGGTACCTCTCAGGTATCCATGCCCAACGAAAGCCCCCAGACCCAAATGGAGAGGGGCTGCTTGGTGGCCTTGTGGGGGCCCTTCAGGCCAGCTAGGTCTTTGGGTCCTGGCTCCTTCGCTTTGGGAGCTGTTGCTGCAGTTGGGCATGTTGGCCGGAGAGTGCTTCTCGGGCCGCGAACTGCAACCTTGCAGGTACCTCCCAGGTTCCCGGCCCAACGAAAACCCCCAGACCCAAATGGAGAGGGGCTGCTTGGGGGCCTCCTGGGGGCCCTTCAGGCCAGCTAGGTCTTTGGGTCCTGGCTCCTTCGGTTTGGGAGCTGTTGCTGCAGTTGGGCATGTTGGCCGGAGAGTGCTTCTCGGGCCGCGAACTGCAACCTTGAAGGAATCTCCCAGGTTCCCGGCCCAACGAAAGCCCCCAGACCCAAATTGAGAGGGGCTGCTTGGGGGCCCCCTGGGGGCCCTTCAGGCCAGCTAGGTCTTTGGGTCCTCGCTCCTTCGCTTTGGGAGCTGTTGCTGCAGTTGGGCATGTTGGCCGGAGAGTGCTTCTCGGGCCGCGAACTGCAACCTTGAAGGAATCTCCCAGGTTCCCGGCCCAACGAAAGCCCCCAGACCCAAATGGAGAGGGGCTGCTTGGGGGCCCCCTGGGGGCCCTTCAGGCCAGCTAGGTCTTTGGGTCCTGGCTCCTTCGGTTTGGGAGCTGTTGCTGCAGTTGGGCATGTTGGCCGGAGAGTGCTTCTCGGGCCGCGAACTGCAACCTTGCAGGTAGCTCCCAGGTTCCCGGCCCAACGAAAGCCCCCAGACCCAAATGGAGAGGGGCTGCTTGGGGGCCCCCTGGGGGCCCTTCAGGCCAGCTAGGTCTTTGGGTCCTGGCTCCTTCGCTTTGGGAGCTGTTGCTGCAGTTGGGCATGTTGGGCGGAGAGTGCTTCTCGGGCCGCGAACTTCAACCTTGAAGGAATCTCCCAGGTTCCCGGCCCAACTAAAGCCCCCAGACCCAAATTGAGAGGGGCTGCTTGGGGGCCCCCTGGGGGCCCTTCAGGCCAGCTAGGTCTTTGGGTCCTGGCTCCTTCGGTTTGGGAGCTGTTGCTGCAGTTGGGCATGTTGGCCGGAGAGTGCTTCTCTGGCCGCGAACTGCAACCTTGAAGGAATCTCCCAGGTTCCCGGCCCAACGAAAGCCCCCAGACCCAAATTGAGAGGGGCTGCTTGGGGGCCCCCTGGGGCCCCTTCAGGCCAGCTAGGTCTTTGGGTCCTGGCTCCTTCGCTTTGGGAGCTGTTGCTGCAGTTGGGCATGTTGGCCGGAGAGTGCTTCTCGGGCCGCGAACTGCAACCTTGCATGAATCTCCCAGGTTCCCGGCCCAACAAAAGCCCCCAGACCCAAATGGAGAGGGGCTGCTTGGGGGCCCCCTGGGGGCCCTTCAGGCCAGCTAGGTCTTTGGGTCCTGGCTCCTTCGGTTTGGGAGCTGTTGCTGCAGTTGGGCATGTTGGCCGGAGAGTGCTTCTCGGGCCGCGAACTGCAACCTTGCAGGTACCTCTCAGGTATCCATGCCCAACGAAAGCCCCCAGACCCAAATTGAGAGGGGCTGCTTGGGGGCCCCCTGGGGACCCTTCAGGCCAGCTAGGTCTTTGGGTCCTGGCTCCTTCGGTTTGGGAGATGTTGCTGCAGTTGGGCATGTTGGCCGGAGAGTGCTTCTCGGGCCGCGAACTGCAACCTTGCAGGTACCTCCCAGGTTCCCGGCCCAACGAAAGCCCCCAGACCCAAATTGAGAGGGGCTGCTTGGGGGCCCCCTGGGGGCCCTTCAGGCCAGCTAGGTCTTTGGGTCCTGGCTCCTTCGGTTTGGGAGCTGTTGCTGCAGTTGGGCATGTTGGGCGGAGAGTGCTTCTCTGGCCGCGAACTGCAACCTTGAAGGAATCTCCCAGGTTCCCGGCCCAACGAAAGCCCCCAGACCCAAATTGAGAGGGGCTGCTTGGGGGCCCCCTGGGGGCCCTTCAGGCCAGCTAGGTCTTTGGGTCCTGGCTCCTTCGGTTTGGGAGCTGTTGCTGCAGTTGGGCATGTTGGCCGGAGAGTGCTTCTCGGGCCGCGAACTGCAACCTTGCAGGATTCTCCCAGGTGCTCAGCCTAAAGAAAGCCCCCAGATCCAAATGGAGAGGGGCTGCTTGGGGGCCCCCTGGGGGCACTTCAGGCCAGCTAGGTCTTTGGGTCCTGGCTCCTTCGGTTTGGGAGCTGTTGCTGCAGTTGGGCATGTTGGCCGGAGAGTGCTTCTCGGGCCGCGAACTGCAACCTTGCAGGTACCTCTCAGGTATCCATGCCCAACGAAAGCCCCCAGACCCAAATTGAGAGGGGCTGCTTGGGGGCCCCCTGGGGACCCTTCAGGCCAGCTAGGTCTTTGGGTCCTGGCTCCTTCGGTTTGGGAGATGTTGCTGCAGTTGGGCATGTTGGCCGGAGAGTGCTTCTCGGGCCGCGAACTGCAACCTTGCAGGTACCTCCCAGGTTCCCGGCCCAACGAAAGCCCCCAGACCCAAATTGAGAGGGGCTGCTTGGGGGCCCCCTGGGGGCCCTTCAGGCCAGCTAGGTCTTTGGGTCCTGGCTCCTTCGGTTTGGGAGCTGTTGCTGCAGTTGGGCATGTTGGGCGGAGAGTGCTTCTCTGGCCGCGAACTGCAACCTTGAAGGAATCTCCCAGGTTCCCGGCCCAACGAAAGCCCCCAGACCCAAATTGAGAGGGGCTGCTTGGGGGCCCCCTGGGGGCCCTTCAGGCCAGCTAGGTCTTTGGGTCCTGGCTCCTTCGGTTTGGGAGCTGTTGCTGCAGTTGGGCATGTTGGCCGGAGAGTGCTTCTCGGGCCGCGAACTGCAACCTTGCAGGATTCTCCCAGGTGCTCAGCCTAAAGAAAGCCCCCAGATCCAAATGGAGAGGGGCTGCTTGGGGGCCCCCTGGGGGCACTTCAGGCCAGCTAGGTCTTTGGGTCCTGGCTCCTTCGGTTTGGGAGCTGTTGCTGCAGTTGGGCATGTTGGCCGGAGAGTGCTTCTCGGGCCGCGAACTGCAACCTTGCAGGAATCTCCCAGGTTCCCGGCCCAACGAAAGCCCCCAGACCCAAATTGAGAGGGGCTGCTTGGGGGCCCCCTGGGGGCCCTTCAGGCCAGCTAGGTCTTTGGGTCCTGGCTCCTTCGGTTTGGGAGCTGTTGCTGCAGTTGGGCATGTTGGCCGGAGAGTGCTTCTCGGGCCGCGAACTGCAACCTTGCAGGAATCTCCCAGGTTCCCGGCCCAACGAAAGCCCCCAGACCCAAATTGAGAGGGGCTGCTTGGGGGCCCCCTGGGGACCCTTCAGGCCAGCTAGGTCTTTGGGTCCTGGCTCCTTCGGTTTGGGAGCTGTTGCTGCAGTTGGGCATGTCGGCCGGAGAGTGCTTCTCGGGCCGCGAACTGCAACCTTGCAGGTACCTCCCAGGTATCCATGCCCAACGAAAGCCCCCAGACCCAAATTGAGAGGGGCTGCTTGGGGGCCCCCTGGGGGCCCTTCAGGCCAGCTAGGTCTTTGGGTCCTGGCTCCTTCGCTTTGGGAGCTGTTGCTGCAGTTGGGCATGTTGGCCGGAGAGTGCTTCTCGGGCCGCGAACTGCAACCTTGAAGGAATCTCCCAGGTTCCCGGCCCAATGAAAGCCCCCAGACCCAAATTGAGAGGGGCTGCTTGGGGGCCCCCTGGGGGCCCTTCAGGCCAGCTAGGTGTTTGTGTCCTGGCTCCTTCGGTTTGGGAGCTGTTGCTGCAGTTGGGCATGTTGGCCGGAGAGTGCTTCTCCGGCCTCGAACTGCAACGTTGCAGGAATCTCCCAGGTTCCCGGCCCAACGAAAGCCCCAAGACCCAAATGGAGAGGGGCTGCTTGGGGGCCCCCTGGGGGCCCTTCAGGCCAGCTAGGTCTTTGGGTCCTGGCTCCTTCGGTTTGGGAGCTGTTGCTGCAGTTGGGCATGTTGGCCGGAGAGTGCTTCTCGGGCCGCGAACTGCAACCTTGCAGGATTCTCCCAGGTGCTCAGCCTAAAGAAAGCCCCCAGATCCAAATGGAGAGGGGCTGCTTGGGGGCCCCCTGGGGGCACTTCAGGCCAGCTAGGTCTTTGGGTCCTGGCTCCTTCGGTTTGGGAGCTGTTGCTGCAGTTGGGCATGTTGGCCGGAGAGTGCTTCTCGGGCCGCGAACTGCAACCTTGCAGGAATCTCCCAGGTTCCCGGCCCAACGAAAGCCCCCAGACCCAAATGGAGAGGGGCTGCTTGGGGGCCCCCTGGGGGCCCTTCAGGCCAGCTAGGTCTTTGGGTCCTGGCTCCTTCGCTTTGGGAGCTGTTGCTGCAGTTGGGCATGTTGGCCGGAGAGTGCTTCTCGGGCCGCGAACTGCAACCTTGAAGGAATCTCCCAGGTTCCCGGCCCAACGAAAGCCCCCAGACCCAAATTGAGAGGGGCTGCTTGGTGGCCCCCTGGGGGCCCTTCAGGCCAGCTAGGTGTTTGTGTCCTGGCTCCTTCGGTTTGGGAGCTGTTGCTGTAGTTGGGCATGTTGGCCGGAGAGTGCTTCTCCGGCCTCGAACTGCAACGTTGCAGGAATCTCCCAGGTTCCCGGCCCAACGAAAGCCCCCAGACCCAAATGGAGAGGGGCTGCTTGGGGGCCCCCTGGGGGCCCTTCAGGCCAGCTAGGTCTTTGGGTCCTGGCTCCTTCGCTTTGGGAGCTGTTGCTGCAGTTGGGCATGTTGGCCGGAGAGTGCTTCTCGGGCCGCGAACTGCAACCTTGCAGGTACCTCGCAGGTTCCCGGCCCAACTAAAGCCCCCAGACCCAAATGGAGAGGGGCTGCTTGGGGGCCCCAAGGGGGCCCTTCAGGCCAGCTAGGTCTTTGGGTCCTGGCTCCTTCGGTTTGGGAGCTGTTGCTGCAGTAGAGCATGTTGGCCGGAGAGTGCTTCTCGGGCCGCGAACTGCAACCTTGCAGGTACCTCTCAGGTATCCATGCCCAACGAAAGCCCCCAGACCCAAACTGAGAGGGGCTGCTTGGGGCCCCCCTGGGGGCCCTTCAGGCCAGCTAGGTCTTTGTGTCCTGGCTCCTTCGGTTTGGGAGCTGTTGCTGCAGTTGGGCATGTTGGCCGGAGAGTGCTTCTCGGGCCGCGAACTGCAACCTTGCATGAATCTCCCAGGTTCCCGGCCCAACAAAAGCCCCCAGACCCAAATTGAGAGGGGCTGCTTGGGGGCCCCCTGGCGGCCCTTCAGGCCAGCTAGATCTTTGGGTCCTGGCTCCTTCGCTTTGGGAGCTGTTGCTGCAGTTGGGCATGTTGGCCGGAGAGTGCTTCTCGGGCCGCAAAATGTAACTTGCAGGAACCTCTCAGGTATACATGCCCAACGAAAGCCCCCAGACCCAAATGGAGAGGGGCTGCTTGGGGGCCTTCTGGGGGCCCTTCAGGCCAGCTAGGTCTTTGGGTCCTGGCTCCTTCGCTTTGGGAGCTGTTGCTGGATATTGGGCATGTTGGCCGGAGAGTGCTTCTCGGGCCGCGAACTGCAACCTTTCTGGTATCTCCCAGGTTCTCAGCCTAAAGAAAGCCCCCAGACCCAAATGGAGAGGGGCTGCTTGGGGGCCCCCTGAGGGCCCTTCAGGCCAGCTAGGTCTTTGTGTCCTGGCTCCTTCGCTTTGGGAGCTGTTGTTGACGTTGGGCATGTTGGACGGAGAGTGCTTCTCGGGCCTCGAACTGCAACCTTGCAGGAATCTCCCAGGTTCCCGGCCCAACAAAAGCCCCCAGACCCAAATGGAGAGGGGCTGCTTGGGGGCCCCCTGGGGGCCCTTCAGGCCAGCTAGGTCTTTGGGTCCTGGCTCCTTCGGTTTGGGAGCTGTTGCTGCAGTTGGGCATGTTGGCCGGAGAGTGCTTCTCGGGCCGCGAACTGCAACCTTGCAGGATTCTCCCAGGTTCCCGGCCCAACGAAAGCCCCCAGACCCAAATGGAGAGGGGCTGCTTGGGGGCCCCCTGGGGGCCCTTCAGGCCAGCTAGATCTTTGGGTCCTGGCTCCTTCGCTTTGGGAGCTGTTGCTGCAGTTGGGCATGTTGGCCGGAGAGTGCTTCTCGGGCCGCAAAATGTAACTTGCAGGTACCTCTCAGGTATACATGCCCAACGAAAGCCCCCAGACCCAAATGGAGAGGGGCTGCTTGGGGGCCCCCTGGGGGCCCTTCAGGCCAGCTAGGTGTTTGTGTCCTGGCTCCTTCGCTTTGGGAGCTGTTGCTGCAGTTGGGCATGTTGGCCGGAGAGTGCTTCTCGGGCCGCGAACTGCAACCTTGAAGGAATCTCCCAGGTTCCCGGCCCAACGAAAGCCCCCAGACCCAAATGGAGAGGGGCTGCTTGGGGGCCCCCTGGGGGCCCTTCAGGCCAGCTAGGTCTTTGGGTCCTGGCTCCTTCGGTTTGGGAGCTGTTGCTGCAGTTGGGCATGTTGGCCGGAGAGTGCTTCTCGGGCCGCGAACTGCAACCTTGCAGGTAGCTCCCAGGTTCCCGGCCCAACGAAAGCCCCCAGACCCAAATGGAGAGGGGCTGCTTGGGGGCCCCCTGGGGGCCCTTCAGGCCAGCTAGGTCTTTGGGTCCTGGCTCCTTCGCTTTGGGAGCTGTTGCTGCAGTTGGGCATGTTGGGCGGAGAGTGCTTCTCGGGCCGCGAACTTCAACCTTGAAGGAATCTCCCAGGTTCCCGGCCCAACTAAAGCCCCCAGACCCAAATTGAGAGGGGCTGCTTGGGGGCCCCCTGGGGGCCCTTCAGGCCAGCTAGGTCTTTGGGTCCTCGCTCCTTCGCTTTGGGAGCTGTTGCTGCAGTTGGGCATGTTGGCCGGAGAGTGCTTCTCTGGCCGCGAACTGCAACCTTGAAGGAATCTCCCAGGTTCCCGGCCCAACGAAAGCCCCCAGACCCAAATTGAGAGGGGCTGCTTGGGGGCCCCCTGGGGCCCCTTCAGGCCAGCTAGGTCTTTGGGTCCTGGCTCCTTCGCTTTGGGAGCTGTTGCTGCAGTTGGGCATGTTGGCCGGAGAGTGCTTCTCGGGCCGCGAACTGCAACCTTGCATGAATCTCCCAGGTTCCCGGCCCAACAAAAGCCCCCAGACCCAAATGGAGAGGGGCTGCTTGGGGGCCCCCTGGGGGCCCTTCAGGCCAGCTAGGTCTTTGGGTCCTGGCTCCTTCGGTTTGGGAGATGTTGCTGCAGTTGGGCATGTTGGCCGGAGAGTGCTTCTCGGGCCGCGAACTGCAACCTTGCAGGTACCTCCCAGGTTCCCGGCCCAACGAAAGCCCCCAGACCCAAATTGAGAGGGGCTGCTTGGGGGCCCCCTGGGGGCCCTTCAGGCCAGCTAGGTCTTTGGGTCCTGGCTCCTTCGCTTTGGGAGCTGTTGCTGCAGTTGGGCATGTTGGCCGGAGAGTGCTTCTCGGGCCGCGAACTACAACCTTGAAGGAATCTCCCAGGTTCCCGGCCCAACGAAAGCCCCCAGACCCAAATTGAGAGGGGCTGCTTGGGGGCCCCCTGGGGGCCCTTCAGGCCAGCTAGGTCTTTGGGTCCTGGCTCCTTCGGTTTGGGAGCTGTTGCTGCAGTTGGGCATGTTGGGCGGAGAGTGCTTCTCTGGCCGCGAACTGCAACCTTGAAGGAATCTCCCAGGTTCCCGGCCCAACGAAAGCCCCCAGACCCAAATTGAGAGGGGCTGCTTGGGGGCCCCCTGGGGGCACTTCAGGCCAGCTAGGTCTTTGGGTCCTGGCTCCTTCGGTTTGGGAGCTGTTGCTGCAGTTGGGCATGTTGGCCGGAGAGTGCTTCTCGGGCCGCGAACTGCAACCTTGCAGGAATCTCCCAGGTTCCCGGCCCAACGAAAGCCCCCAGACCCAAATTGAGAGGGGCTGCTTGGGGGCCCCCTGGGGGCCCTTCAGGCCAGCTAGGTCTTTGTTTCCTGGCTCATTCGGTTTGGGAGCTGTTGCTGCAGTTGGGCATGTTGGCCGGAGAGTGCTTCTCGGGCCGCGAACTGCAACCTTGCAGGTACCTCCCAGGTATCCATGCCCAACGAAAGCCCCCAGACCCAAATTGAGAGGGGCTGCTTGGGGGCCCCCTGGGGGCCCTTCAGGCCAGCTAGGTCTTTGTGTCCTGGCTCCTTCGGTTTGGGAGATGTTGCTGCAGTTGGGCATGTTGGCCGGAGAGTGCTTCTCGGGCCGCGAACTGCAACCTTGCAGGTACCTCCCAGGTTCCCGGCCCAACGAAAGCCCCCAGACCCAAATTGAGAGGGGCTGCTTGGGGGCCCCCTGGGGGCCCTTCAGGCCAGCTAGGTCTTTGGGTCCTGGCTCCTTCGCTTTGGGAGCTGTTGCTGCAGTTGGGCATGTTGGCCGGAGAGTGCTTCTCGGGCCGCGAACTGCAACCTTGAAGGAATCTCCCAGGTTCCCGGCCCAATGAAAGCCCCCAGACCCAAATTGAGAGGGGCTGCTTGGGGGCCCCCTGGGGGCCCTTCAGGCCAGCTAGGTGTTTGTGTCCTGGCTCCTTCGGTTTGGGAGCTGTTGCTGCAGTTGGGCATGTTGGCCGGAGAGTGCTTCTCCGGCCTCGAACTGCAACGTTGCAGGAATCTCCCAGGTTCCCGGCCCAACGAAAGCCCCCAGACCCAAATGGAGAGGGGCTGCTTGGGGGCCCCCTGGGGGCCCTTCAGGCCAGCTAGGTCTTTGGGTCCTGGCTCCTTCGGTTTGGGAGCTGTTGCTGCAGTTGGGCATGTTGGCCGGAGAGTGCTTCTCGGGCCGCGAACTGCAACCTTGCAGGATTCTCGCAGGTGCTCAGCCTAAAGAAAGCCCCCAGATCCAAATGGAGAGGGGCTGCTTGGGGGCCCCCTGGGGGCACTTCAGGCCAGCTAGGTCTTTGGGTCCTGGCTCCTTCGGTTTGGGAGCTGTTGCTGCAGTTGGGCATGTTGGCCGGAGAGTGCTTCTCCGGCCTCGAACTGCAACGTTGCAGGAATCTCCCAGGTTCCCGGCCCAACGAAAGCCCCCAGACCCAAATGGAGAGGGGCTGCTTGGGGGCCCCCTGGGGGCCCTTCAGGCCAGCTAGGTCTTTGGGTCCTGGCTCCTTCGCTTTGGGAGCTGTTGCTGCAGTTGGGCATGTTGGCCGGAGAGTGCTTCTCGGGCCGCGAACTGCAACCTTGCAGGTACCTCCCAGGTTCCCGGCCCAACTAAAGCCCCCAGACCCAAATGGAGAGGGGCTGCTTGGGGGCCCCAAGGGGGCCCTTCAGGCCAGCTAGGTCTTTGGGTCCTGGCTCCTTCGGTTTGGGAGCTGTTGCTGCAGTAGAGCATGTTGGCCGGAGAGTGCTTCTCGGGCCGCGAACTGCAACCTTGCAGGTACCTCTCAGGTATACATGCCCAACGAAAGCCCCCAGACCCAAACTGAGAGGGGCTGCTTGGGGCCCCCCTGGGGGCCCTTCAGGCCAGCTAGGTCTTTGGGTCCTGGCTCCTTCGGTTTGGGAGCTGTTGCTGCAGTTGGGCATGTTGGCCGGAGAGTGCTTCTCGGGCCGCGAACTGCAACCTTGCATGAATCTCCCAGGTTCCCGGCCCAACAAAAGCCCCCAGACCCAAATTGAGAGGGGCTGCTTGGGGGCCCCCTGGGGGCCCTTCAGGCCAGCTAGATCTTTGGGTCCTGGCTCCTTCGCTTTGGGAGCTGTTGCTGCAGTTGGGCATGTTGGCCGGAGAGTGCTTCTCGGGCCGCAAAATGTAACTTGCAGGAACCTCTCAGGTATACATGCCCAACGAAAGCCCCCAGACCCAAATGGAGAGGGGCTGCTTGGGGGCCTTCTGGGGGCCCTTCAGGCCAGCTAGGTCTTTGGGTCCTGGCTCCTTCGCTTTGGGAGCTGTTGCTGCAGTTGGGTATGTTGGCCGGAGAGTGCTTCTCGGGCCGCGGCCTGCCACCTGGCAGGTACCTCCCAGGTTCCCGGCCCAACGAAAGCCCCCAGACCCAAATGGAGAGGGGCTGCTTGGGGGCCCCATGGGGGCCCTTCAGGCCAGCTAGGTCTTTGGGTCCTGGCTCCTTCGGTTTGGGAGCTGTTGCTGCAGTTGAGCATGTTGGCCGGAGAGTGCTTCTCGGGCCGCGAACTGTAACCTTGCAGGTACCTCTCAGGTATCCATGCCCAACGAAAGCCCCCAGACCCAAACTGAGAGGGGCTGCTTGGGGGCCCCCTGGGGGCCCTTCAGGCCAGCTAGATCTTTGGGTCCTGGCTCCTTCGCTTTGGGAGCTGTTGCTGCAGTTGGGCATGTTGGCCGGAGAGTGCTTCTCGGGCCGCAAAATGTAACTTGCAGGTACCTCTCAGGTATACATGCCCAACGAAAGCCCCCAGACCCAAATGGAGAGGGGCTGCTTGGTGGCCTTCTGGGGGCCCTTCAGGCCAGCTAGGTCTTTGGGTCCTGGCTCCTTCGCTTTGGGAGCTGTTGCTGGATATTGGGCATGTTGGCCGGAGAGTGCTTCTCGGGCCGCGAACTGCAACCTTGTTGGTATCTCCCAGGTTCTCAGCCTAAAGAAAGCCCCCAGACCCAAATGGAGAGGGGCTGCTTGGGGGCCCCCTGGGGGCCCTTCAGGCCAGCTAGGTCTTTGTGTCCTGTCTCCTTCGGTTTAGGAGCTGTTGCTGCAGTTGGGCATGTTGGCCGGAGAGTGCTTCTCGGGCCGCGAACTGCAACCTTGCAGGATTCTCCCAGGTTCCCGGCCCAACAAAAGCCCCCAGACCCAAATGGAGAGGGGCTGCTTGGGGGCCCCCTGGGGGCCCTTCAGGCCAGCTAGGTCTTTGGGTCCTGGCTCCTTCGGTTTGGGAGCTGTTGCTGCAGTTGGGCATGTTGGCCGGAGAGTGCTTCTCGGGCCGCGAACTGCAACCTTGCATGAATCTCCCAGGTTCCCGGCCCAACGAAAGCCCCCAGACCCAAATTGAGAGGGGCTGCTTGGGGGCCCCCTGGGGGCCCTTCAGGCCAGCTAGATCTTTGGGTCCTGGCTCCTTCGCTTTGGGAGCTGTTGCTGCAGTTGGGCATGTTGGCCGGAAAGTGCTTCTCGGGCCGCGAACTGTAACCTTGCAGGTACCTCTCAGGTATCCATGCCCAACGAAAGCCCCCAGACCCAAATGGAGAGGGGCTGCTTGGTGGCCTTGTGGGGGCCCTTCAGGCCAGCTAGGTCTTTGGGTCCTGGCTCCTTCGCTTTGGGAGCTGTTGCTGCAGTTGGGCATGTTGGCCGGAGAGTGCTTCTCGGGCCGCGAACTGCAACCTTGCAGGTACCTCCCAGGTTCCCGGCCCAACGAAAACCCCCAGACCCAAATGGAGAGGGGCTGCTTGGGGGCCTCCTGGGGGCCCTTCAGGCCAGCTAGGTCTTTGGGTCCTGGCTCCTTCGGTTTGGGAGCTGTTGCTGCAGTTGGGCATGTTGGCCGGAGAGTGCTTCTCGGGCCGCGAACTGCAACCTTGAAGGAATCTCCCAGGTTCCCGGCCCAACGAAAGCCCCCAGACCCAAATTGAGAGGGGCTGCTTGGGGGCCCCCTGGGGGCCCTTCAGGCCAGCTAGGTCTTTGGGTCCTCGCTCCTTCGCTTTGGGAGCTGTTGCTGCAGTTGGGCATGTTGGCCGGAGAGTGCTTCTCGGGCCGCGAACTGCAACCTTGAAGGAATCTCCCAGGTTCCCGGCCCAACGAAAGCCCCCAGACCCAAATGGAGAGGGGCTGCTTGGGGGCCCCCTGGGGGCCCTTCAGGCCAGCTAGGTCTTTGGGTCCTGGCTCCTTCGGTTTGGGAGCTGTTGCTGCAGTTGGGCATGTTGGCCGGAGAGTGCTTCTCGGGCCGCGAACTGCAACCTTGCAGGTAGCTCCCAGGTTCCCGGCCCAACGAAAGCCCCCAGACCCAAATGGAGAGGGGCTGCTTGGGGGCCCCCTGGGGGCCCTTCAGGCCAGCTAGGTCTTTGGGTCCTGGCTCCTTCGCTTTGGGAGCTGTTGCTGCAGTTGGGCATGTTGGGCGGAGAGTGCTTCTCGGGCCGCGAACTTCAACCTTGAAGGAATCTCCCAGGTTCCCGGCCCAACTAAAGCCCCCAGACCCAAATTGAGAGGGGCTGCTTGGGGGCCCCCTGGGGGCCCTTCAGGCCAGCTAGGTCTTTGGGTCCTGGCTCCTTCGGTTTGGGAGCTGTTGCTGCAGTTGGGCATGTTGGCCGGAGAGTGCTTCTCTGGCCGCGAACTGCAACCTTGAAGGAATCTCCCAGGTTCCCGGCCCAACGAAAGCCCCCAGACCCAAATTGAGAGGGGCTGCTTGGGGGCCCCCTGGGGCCCCTTCAGGCCAGCTAGGTCTTTGGGTCCTGGCTCCTTCGCTTTGGGAGCTGTTGCTGCAGTTGGGCATGTTGGCCGGAGAGTGCTTCTCGGGCCGCGAACTGCAACCTTGCATGAATCTCCCAGGTTCCCGGCCCAACAAAAGCCCCCAGACCCAAATGGAGAGGGGCTGCTTGGGGGCCCCCTGGGGGCCCTTCAGGCCAGCTAGGTCTTTGGGTCCTGGCTCCTTCGGTTTGGGAGCTGTTGCTGCAGTTGGGCATGTTGGCCGGAGAGTGCTTCTCCGGCCGCGAACTGCAACCTTGCAGGTACCTCTCAGGTATCCATGCCCAACGAAAGCCCCCAGACCCAAATTGAGAGGGGCTGCTTGGGGGCCCCCTGGGGACCCTTCAGGCCAGCTAGGTCTTTGGGTCCTGGCTCCTTCGCTTTGGGAGATGTTGCTGCAGTTGGGCATGTTGGCCGGAGAGTGCTTCTCGGGCCGCGAACTGCAACCTTGCAGGTACCTCCCAGGTTCCCGGCCCAACGAAAGCCCCCAGACCCAAATTGAGAGGGGCTGCTTGGGGGCCCCCTGGGGGCCCTTCAGGCCAGCTAGGTCTTTGGGTCCTGGCTCCTTCGCTTTGGGAGCTGTTGCTGCAGTTGGGCATGTTGGCCGGAGAGTGCTTCTCGGGCCGCGAACTACAACCTTGAAGGAATCTCCCAGGTTCCCGGCCCAACGAAAGCCCCCAGACCCAAATTGAGAGGGGCTGCTTGGGGGCCCCCTGGGGGCCCTTCAGGCCAGCTAGGTCTTTGGGTCCTGGCTCCTTCGGTTTGGGAGCTGTTGCTGCAGTTGGGCATGTTGGCCGGAGAGTGCTTCTCTGGCCGCGAACTGCAACCTTGAAGGAATCTCCCAGGTTCCCGGCCCAACGAAAGCCCCCAGACCCAAATTGAGAGGGGCTGCTTGGGGGCCCCCTGGGGGCCCTTCAGGCCAGCTAGGTCTTTGGGTCCTGGCTCCTTCGGTTTGGGAGCTGTTGCTGCAGTTGGGCATGTTGGCCGGAGAGTGCTTCTCGGGCCGCGAACTGCAACCTTGCAGGATTCTCCCAGGTGCTCAGCCTAAAGAAAGCCCCCAGATCCAAATGGAGAGGGGCTGCTTGGGGGCCCCCTGGGGGCACTTCAGGCCAGCTAGGTCTTTGGGTCCTGGCTCCTTCGGTTTGGGAGCTGTTGCTGCAGTTGGGCATGTTGGCCGGAGAGTGCTTCTCGGGCCGCGAACTGCAACCTTGCAGGAATCTCCCAGGTTCCCGGCCCAACGAAAGCCCCCAGACCCAAATTGAGAGGGGCTGCTTGGGGGCCCCCTGGGGGCCCTTCAGGCCAGCTAGGTGTTTGTGTCCTGGCTCCTTCGGTTTGGGAGCTGTTGCTGCAGTTGGGCATGTTGGCCGGAGAGTGCTTCTCGGGCCGCGAACTGCAACCTTGCAGGAATCTCCCAGGTTCCCGGCCCAACGAAAGCCCCCAGACCCAAATTGAGAGGGGCTGCTTGGGGGCCCCCTGGGGACCCTTCAGGCCAGCTAGGTCTTTGGGTCCTGGCTCCTTCGGTTTGGGAGCTGTTGCTGCAGTTGGGCATGTCGGCCGGAGAGTGCTTCTCGGGCCGCGAACTGCAACCTTGCAGGTACCTCCCAGGTTCCCGGCCCAACGAAAGCCCCCAGACCCAAATTGAGAGGGGCTGCTTGGGGGCCCCCTGGGGGCCCTTCAGGCCAGCTAGGTCTTTGGGTCCTGGCTCCTTCGCTTTGGGAGCTGTTGCTGCAGTTGGGCATGTTGGCCGGAGAGTGCTTCTCGGGCCGCGAACTTCAACCTTGAAGGAATCTCCCAGGTTCCCGGCCCAACGAAAGCCCCCAGACCCAAATTGAGAGGGGCTGCTTGGGGGCCCCCTGGGGGCCCTTCAGGCCAGCTAGGTCTTTGGGTCCTGGCTCCTTCGGTTTGGGAGCTGTTGCTGCAGTTGGGCATGTTGGCCGGAGAGTGCTTCTCTGGCCGCGAACTGCAACCTTGAAGGAATCTCCCAGGTTCCCGGCCCAACGAAAGCCCCCAGACCCAAATTGAGAGGGGCTGCTTGGGGGCCCCCTGGGGGCCCTTCAGGCCAGCTAGGTCTTTGGGTCCTGGCTCCTTCGGTTTGGGAGCTGTTGCTGCAGTTGGGCATGTTGGCCGGAGAGTGCTTCTCGGGCCGCGAACTGCAACCTTGCAGGATTCTCCCAGGTGCTCAGCCTAAAGAAAGCCCCCAGATCCAAATGGAGAGGGGCTGCTTGGGGGCCCCCTGGGGGCACTTCAGGCCAGCTAGGTCTTTGGGTCCTGGCTCCTTCGGTTTGGGAGCTGTTGCTGCAGTTGGGCATGTTGGCCGGAGAGTGCTTCTCGGGCCGCGAACTGCAACCTTGCAGGAATCTCCCAGGTTCCCGGCCCAACGAAAGCCCCCAGACCCAAATTGAGAGGGGCTGCTTGGGGGCCCCCTGGGGGCCCTTCAGGCCAGCTAGGTGTTTGTGTCCTGGCTCCTTCGGTTTGGGAGCTGTTGCTGCAGTTGGGCATGTTGGCCGGAGAGTGCTTCTCGGGCCGCGAACTGCAACCTTGCAGGAATCTCCCAGGTTCCCGGCCCAACGAAAGCCCCCAGACCCAAATTGAGAGGGGCTGCTTGGGGGCCCCCTGGGGACCCTTCAGGCCAGCTAGGTCTTTGGGTCCTGGCTCCTTCGGTTTGGGAGCTGTTGCTGCAGTTGGGCATGTCGGCCGGAGAGTGCTTCTCGGGCCGCGAACTGCAACCTTGCAGGTACCTCCCAGGTATCCATGCCCAACGAAAGCCCCCAGACCCAAATTGAGAGGGGCTGCTTGGGGGCCCCCTGGGGGCCCTTCAGGCCAGCTAGGTCTTTGGGTCCTGGCTCCTTCGCTTTGGGAGCTGTTGCTGCAGTTGGGCATGTTGGCCGGAGAGTGCTTCTCGGGCCGCGAACTGCAACCTTGAAGGAATCTCCCAGGTTCCCGGCCCAATGAAAGCCCCCAGACCCAAATGGAGAGGGGCTGCTTGGGGGCCCCCTGGGGGCCCTTCAGGCCAGCTAGGTGTTTGTGTCCTGGCTCCTTCGGTTTGGGAGCTGTTGCTGCAGTTGGGCATGTTGGCCGGAGAGTGCTTCTCCGGCCTCGAACTGCAACGTTGCAGGAATCTCCCAGGTTCCCGGCCCAACGAAAGCCCCAAGACCCAAATGGAGAGGGGCTGCTTGGGGGCCCCCTGGGGGCCCTTCAGGCCAGCTAGGTCTTTGGGTCCTGGCTCCTTCGGTTTGGGAGCTGTTGCTGCAGTTGGGCATGTTGGCCGGAGAGTGCTTCTCGGGCCGCGAACTGCAACCTTGCAGGATTCTCCCAGGTGCTCAGCCTAAAGAAAGCCCCCAGATCCAAATGGAGAGGGGCTGCTTGGGGGCCCCCTGGGGGCACTTCAGGCCAGCTAGGTCTTTGGGTCCTGGCTCCTTCGGTTTGGGAGCTGTTGCTGCAGTTGGGCATGTTGGCCGGAGAGTGCTTCTCGGGCCGCGAACTGCAACCTTGCAGGAATCTCCCAGGTTCCCGGCCCAACGAAAGCCCCCAGACCCAAATTGAGAGGGGCTGCTTGGGGGCCCCCTGGGGGCCCTTCAGGCCAGCTAGGTCTTTGGGTCCTGGCTCCTTCGCTTTGGGAGCTGTTGCTGCAGTTGGGCATGTTGGCCGGAGAGTGCTTCTCGGGCCGCGAACTGCAACCTTGAAGGAATCTCCCAGGTTCCCGGCCCAACGAAAGCCCCCAGACCCAAATTGAGAGGGGCTGCTTGGTGGCCCCCTGGGGGCCCTTCAGGCCAGCTAGGTCTTTGGGTCCTGGCTCCTTCGGTTTGGGAGCTGTTGCTGTAGTTGGGCATGTTGGCCGGAGAGTGCTTCTCCGGCCTCGAACTGCAACGTTGCAGGAATCTCCCAGGTTCCCGGCCCAACGAAAGCCCCCAGACCCAAATGGAGAGGGGCTGCTTGGGGGCCCCCTGGGGGCCCTTCAGGCCAGCTAGGTCTTTGGGTCCTGGCTCCTTCGCTTTGGGAGCTGTTGCTGCAGTTGGGCATGTTGGCCGGAGAGTGCTTCTCGGGCCGCGAACTGCAACCTTGCAGGTACCTCCCAGGTTCCCGGCCCAACTAAAGCCCCCAGACCCAAATGGAGAGGGGCTGCTTGGGGGCCCCAAGGGGGCCCTTCAGGCCAGCTAGGTCTTTGGGTCCTGGCTCCTTCGGTTTGGGAGCTGTTGCTGCAGTAGAGCATGTTGGCCGGAGAGTGCTTCTCGGGCCGCGAACTGCAACCTTGCAGGTACCTCTCAGGTATCCATGCCCAACGAAAGCCCCCAGACCCAAACTGAGAGGGGCTGCTTGGGGCCCCCCTGGGGGCCCTTCAGGCCAGCTAGGTCTTTGGGTCCTGGCTCCTTCGGTTTGGGAGCTGTTGCTGCAGTTGGGCATGTTGGCCGGAGAGTGCTTCTCGGGCCGCGAACTGCAACCTTGCATGAATCTCCCAGGTTCCCGGCCCAACAAAAGCCCCCAGACCCAAATTGAGAGGGGCTGCTTGGGGGCCCCCTGGGGGCCCTTCAGGCCAGCTAGATCTTTGGGTCCTGGCTCCTTCGCTTTGGGAGCTGTTGCTGCAGTTGGGCATGTTGGCCGGAGAGTGCTTCTCGGGCCGCAAAATGTAACTTGCAGGAACCTCTCAGGTATACATGCCCAACGAAAGCCCCCAGACCCAAATGGAGAGGGGCTGCTTGGGGGCCTTCTGGGGGCCCTTCAGGCCAGCTAGGTCTTTGGGTCCTGGCTCCTTCGCTTTGGGAGCTGTTGCTGGATATTGGGCATGTTGGCCGGAGAGTGCTTCTCGGGCCGCAAACTGCAACCTTGCTGGTATCTCCCAGGTTCTCAGCCTAAAGAAAGCCCCCAGACCCAAATGGAGAGGGGCTGCTTGGGGGCCCCCTGGGGGCCCTTCAGGCCAGCTAGGTCTTTGGGTCCTGGCTCCTTCGCTTTGGGAGCTGTTGCTGCAGTTGGGCATGTTGGCCGGAGAGTGCTTCTCGGGCCGCGAACTACAACCTTGAAGGAATCTCCCAGGTTCCCGGCCCAACGAAAGCCCCCAGACCCAAATGGAGAGGGGCTGCTTGGGGGCCCCCTGGGGGCCCTTCAGGCCAGCTAGGTCTTTGGGTCCTGGCTCCTTCGGTTTGGGAGCTGTTGCTGCAGTTGGGCATGTTGGCCGGAGAGTGCTTCTCGGGCCGCGAACTGCAACCTT
Source organism: Gallinula chloropus (assembly GCF_964237585.1). Taxonomy (NCBI): domain Eukaryota; kingdom Metazoa; phylum Chordata; class Aves; order Gruiformes; family Rallidae; genus Gallinula; species Gallinula chloropus. The sequence goes on from NW_028168740.1 coordinate 198,153, forward strand.
GCAGGATTCTCCCAGGTTCCCGGCCCAACGAAAGCCCCCAGACCCAAATGGAGAGGGGCTGCTTGGGGGCCCCCTGGGGGCCCTTCAGGCCAGCTAGATCTTTGGGTCCTGGCTCCTTCGCTTTGGGAGCTGTTGCTGCAGTTGGGCATGTTAGCCGGAGAGTGCTTCTCGGGCCGCAAAATGTAACTTGCAGGTACCTCTCAGGTATACATGCCCAACGAAAGCCCCCAGACCCAAATGGAGAGGGGCTGCTTGGTGGCCTTCTGGGGGCCCTTCAGGCCAGCTAGGTCTTTGGGTCCTGGCTCCTTCGCTTTGGGAGCTGTTGCTGGATATTGGGCATGTTGGCCGGAGAGTGCTTCTCGGGCCGCGAACTGCAACCTTGTTGGTATCTCCCAGGTTCTCAGCCTAAAGAAAGCCCCCAGACCCAAATGGAGAGGGGCTGCTTGGGGGCCCCCTGGGGGCCCTTCAGGCCAGCTAGGTCTTTGGGTCCTGGCTCCTTCGCTTTGGGAGCTGTTGCTGCAGTTGGGCATGTTGGGCGGAGAGTGCTTCTCGGGCCGCGAACTTCAACCTTGAAGGAATCTCCCAGGTTCCCGGCCCAACTAAAGCCCCCAGACCCAAATTGAGAGGGGCTGCTTGGGGGCCCCCTGGGGGCCCTTCAGGCCAGCTAGGTCTTTGGGTCCTGGCTCCTTCGGTTTGGGAGCTGTTGCTGCAGTTGGGCATGTTGGCCGGAGAGTGCTTCTCGGGCCGCGAACTGCAACCTTGCAGGATTCTCCCAGGTGCTCAGCCTAAAGAAAGCCCCCAGACCCAAATTGAGAGGGGCTGCTTGGGGGCCCCCTGGGGGCCCTTCAGGCCAGCTAGGTCTTTGGGTCCTGGCTCCTTCGCTTTGGGAGCTGTTGCTGCAGTTGGGCATGTTGGCCGGAGAGTGCTTCTCGGGCCGCGAACTGCAACCTTGCAGGATTCTCCCAGGTTCCCGGCCCAACGAAAGCCCCCAGACCCAAATTGAGAGGGGCTGCTTGGGGGCCCCATGGGGGCCCTTCAGGCCAGCTAGGTCTTTGGGTCCTGGCTCCTTCGGTTTGGGAGCTGTTGCTGCAGTTGGGCATGTTAGCCGGAGAGTGCTTCTCGGGCCGCGAACTGCAACCTTGCAGGTACCTCCCAGGTTCCCGGCCCAACGAAAACCCCCAGACCCAAATGGAGAGGGGCTGCTTGGGGGCCCCCTGGGGGCCCTTCAGGCCAGCTAGGTCTTTGGGTCCTGGCTCCTTCGCTTTGGGAGCTGTTGCTGCAGTTGGGCATGTTGGCCGGAGAGTGCTTCTCGGGCCGCGAACTGTAACTTGCAGGTACCTCTCAGGTATACATGCCCAAAGAAAGCCCCCAGACCCAAATGGAGAGGGGCTGCTTGGGGGCCCCCTGGGGGCCCTTCAGGCCAGCTAGGTCTTTGGGTCCTGGCTCCTTCGCTTTGGGAGCTGTTGCTGCAGTTGGGCATGTTGGCCGGAGAGTGCTTCTCTGGCCGCGAACTTCAACCTTGAAGGAATCTCCCAGGTTCCCGGCCCAACTAAAGCCCCCAGACCCAAATGGAGAGGGGCTGCTTGGTGGCCCCCCTGGGGGCCCTTCAGGCCAGCTAGGTCTTTGGGTCCTGGCTCCTTCGGTTTGGGAGCTGTTGCTGCAGTTGGGCATGTTGGCCGGAGAGTGCTTCTCGGGCCGCGAACTGTAACCTTGCAGGTACCTCTCAGGTATACATGCCCAACGAAAGCCCCCAGACCCAAATGGAGAGGGGCTGCTTGGGGGCCCCCTGGGGGCCCTTCAGGCCAGCTAGGTCTTTGGGTCCTGGCTCCTTCGCTTTGGGAGCTGTTGCTGCAGTTGGGCATGTTGGCCGGAGAGTGCTTCTCGGGCCGCGAACTGCAACCTTGCAGGTACCTCCCAGGTTCCCGGCCCAACGAAAACCCCCAGACCCAAATGGAGAGGGGCTGCTTGGGGGCCTCCTGGGGGCCCTTCAGGCCAGCTAGGTCTTTGGGTCCTGGCTCCTTCGCTTTGGGAGCTGTTGCTGCAGTTGGGCATGTTGGCCGGAGAGTGCTTCTCGGGCCGCGAACTGCAACCTTGCAGGTACCTCCCAGGTTCCCGGCCCAACGAAAGCCCCCAGACCCAAATGGAGAGGGGCTGCTTGGGGGCCCCCTGGGGGCCCTTCAGGCCAGCTAGGTCTTTGGGTCCTGGCTCCTTCGGTTTGGGAGCTGTTGCTGCAGTTGGGCATGTTGGCCGGAGAGTGCTTCTCCGGCCGCGAACTGCAACCTTGCAGGTACCTCCCAGGTTCCCGGCCCAACGAAAACCCCCAGACCCAAATGGAGAGGGGCTGCTTGGGGGCCCCCTGGGGGCCCTTCAGGCCAGCTAGGTCTTTGGGTCCTGGCTCCTTCGCTTTGGGAGCTGTTGCTGGATATTGGGCATGTTGGCCGGAGAGTGCTTCTCGGGCCGCGAACTGCAACCTTGCTGGTATCTCCCAGGTTCTCAGCCTAAAGAAAGCCCCCAGACCCAAATTGAGAGTGGCTACTTGGGGGCCCCCTGGGGGCCCTTCAGGCCAGCTAGGTCTTTGTGTCCTGGCTCATTCGGTTTGGGAGCTGTTGCTGCAGTTGGGCATGTTGGCCGGAGAGTGCTTCTCGGGCCTCGAACTGCAACCTTGCAGGAATCTCCCAGGTTCCCGGCCCAACAAAAGCCCCCAGACCCAAATGGAGAGGGGCTGCTTGGGGGCCTTCTGGGGGCCCTTCAGGCCAGCTACGTCTTTGGGTCCTGGCTCATTCGGTTTGGGAGCTGTTGCTGCAGTTGGGCATGTTGGCCGGAGAGTGCTTCTCGGGCCGCGAACTGCAACCTTGCAGGTACCTCCCAGGTTCCCGGCCCAACGAAAGCCCCCAGACCCAAATTGAGAGGGGCTGCTTGGGGGCCCCCTGGGGGCCCTTCAGGCCAGCTAGGTCTTTGGGTCCTGTCTCCTTCGGTTTAGGAGCTGTTGCTGCAGTTGGGCATGTTGGCCGGAGAGTGCTTCTCGGGCCGCGAACTGCAACCTTGCAGGATTCTCCCAGGTTCCATGCCCAACGAAAGCCCCCAGACCCAAATTGAGAGGGGCTGCTTGGGGGCCCCCTGGGGGCCCTTCAGGCCAGCTAGGTCTTTGGGTCCTGGCTCCTTCGGTTTGGGAGCTGTTGCTGCAGTTGGGCATGTTGGCCGGAGAGTGCTTCTCGGGCCGCGAACTGCAACCTTGCATGAATCTCCAAGGTTCCCGGCCCAACGAAAGCCCCCAGACCCAAATGGAGAGGGGCTGCTTGGGGGCCCCCTGGGGGCCCTTCAGGCCAGCTAGATCTTTGGGTCCTGGCTCCTTCGCTTTGGGAGCTGTTGCTGCAGTTGGGCATGTTGGCCGGAGAGTGCTTCTCGGGCCGCGAACTGTAACCTTGCAGGTACCTCTCAGGTATCCATGCCCAACGAAAGCCCCCAGACCCAAATTGAGAGGGGCTGCTTGGGGGCCCCCTGGGGGCCCTTCAGGCCAGCTAGGTCTTTGGGTCCTGGCTCCTTCGCTTTGGGAGCTGTTGCTGCAGTTGGGCATGTTGGCCGGAGAGTGCTTCTCGGGCCGCGAACTGCAACCTTGCAGGTACCTCCCAGGTTCCCGGCCCAACGAAAACCCCCAGACCCAAATGGAGAGGGGCTGCTTGGGGGCCTCCTGGGGGCCCTTCAGGCCATCTAGGTCTTTGGGTCCTGGCTCCTTCGGTTTGGGAGCTGTTGCTGCAGTTGGGCATGTTGGCCGGAGAGTGCTTCTCGGGCCGCGAACTGCAACCTTGCAGGTGCCTCCCAGGTTCCCGGCCCAACGAAAGCCCCCAGACCCAAATGGAGAGGGGCTGCTTGGGGGCCCCCTGGGGGCCCTTCAGGCCAGCTAGCTCTTTGGGTCCTGGCTCCTTCGGTTTGGGAGCTGTTGCTGCAGTTGGGCATGTTGGCCGGAGAGTGCTTCTCGGGCCGCGATCTGCAACCTTGCAGGATTCTCCCAGGTTCCCGGCCCAACGAAAGCCCCCAGACCCAAATTGAGAGGGGCTGCTTGGGGGCCCCCTGGGGGCCCTTCAGGCCACCTAGGTCTTTGGGTCCTGGCTCCTTCGGTTTGGGAGCTGTTGCTGCAGTTGGGCATGTTGGGCGGAGAGTGCTTCTCTGGCCGCGAACTGCAACCTTGAAGGAATCTCCCAGGTTCCCGGCCCAACGAAAGCCCCCAGACCCAAATTGAGAGGGGCTGCTTGGGGGCCCCCTGGGGCCCCTTCAGGCCAGCTAGGTCTTTGGGTCCTGGCTCCTTCGCTTTGGGAGCTGTTGCTGCAGTTGGGCATGTTGGCCGGAGAGTGCTTCTCGGGCCGCGAACTGCAACCTTGCATGAATCTCCCAGGTTCCCGGCCCAACAAAAGCCCCCAGACCCAAATTGAGAGGGGCTGCTTGGGGGACCCCTGGGGCCCCTTCAGGCCAGCTAGGTCTTTGGGTCCTGGCTCCTTCGCTTTGGGAGCTGTTGCTGCAGTTGGGGATGTTGGCCGGAGAGTGCTTCTCGGGCCGCGAACTGCAACCTTGCAGGATTCTCCCAGGTGCTCAGCCTAAAGAAAGCCCCCAGATCCAAATTGAGAGGGGCTGCTTGGGGGTCCCCTGGGGGCACTTCAGGCCAGCTAGGTCTTTGGGTCCTGGCTCCTTCGCTTTGGGAGCTGTTGCTGCAGTTGGGCATGTTGGCCGGAGAGTGCTTCTCGGGCCGCGAACTGCAACCTTGCAGGAATCTCCCAGGTTCCCGGCCCAACGAAAGCCCCCAGACCCAAATTGAGAGGGGCTGCTTGGGGGCCCCCTGGGGGCCCTTCAGGCCATCTAGGTCTTTGGGTCCTGGCTCCTTCGGTTTGGGAGCTGTTGCTGCAGTTGGGCATGTTGGCCGGAGAGTGCTTCTCGGGCCGCGAACTGCAACCTTGCAGGTAGCTCCCAGGTTCCCGGCCCAACGAAAGCCCCCAGACCCAAATGGAGAGGGGCTGCTTGGGGGCCCCCTGGGGGCCCTTCAGGCCAGCTAGGTCTTTGGGTCCTGGCTCCTTCGCTTTGGGAGCTGTTGCTGCAGTTGGGCATGTTGGGCGGAGAGTGCTTCTCTGGCCGCGAACTTCAACCTTGAAGGAATCTCCCAGGTTCCCGGCCCAACTAAAGCCCCCAGACCCAAATGGAGAGGGGCTGCTTGGTGGCCCCCTGGGGGCCCTTCAGGCCAGCTAGGTCTTTGGGTCCTGGCTCCTTCGGTTTGGGAGCTGTTGCTGCAGTTGGGCATGTTGGCCGGAGAGTGCTTCTCGGGCCGCGAACTGTAACCTTGCAGGTACCTCTCAGGTATACATGCCCAACGAAAGCCCCCAGACCCAAATGGAGAGGGGCTGCTTGGGGGCCCCCTGGGGGCCCTTCAGGCCAGCTAGGTCTTTGGGTCCTGGCTCCTTCGCTTTGGGAGCTGTTGCTGCAGTTGGGCATGTTGGCCGGAGAGTGCTTCTCGGGCCGCGAACTGCAACCTTGCAGGATTCTCCCAGGTTCCCGGCTTAACGAAAGCCCCCAGACCCAAATGGAGAGGGGCTGCTTGGGGGCCCCATGGGGGCCCTTCAGGCCAGCTAGGTCTTTGGGTCCTGGCTCCTTCGGTTTGGGAGCTGTTGCTGCAGTTGGGCATGTTGGCCGGAGAGTGCTTCTCGGGCCGCGAACTGCAACCTTGAAGGAATCTCCCAGGTTCCCGGCCGAACGAAAGCCCCCAGACCCAAATTGAGAGGGGCTGCTTGGGGGCCCCCTTGGGGGCCCTTCAGGCCAGCTAGGTCTTTGGGTCCTGGCTCCTTCGCTTTGGGAGCTGTTGCTGCAGTTGGGCATGTTGGCCGGAGAGTGCTTCTCGGGCCGCGAACTGCAACCTTGCAGGAATCTCCCAGGTTCCCGGCCCAACGAAAGCCCCCAGACCCAAATGGAGAGGGGCTGCTTGGGGGCCCCATGGGGGCCCTTCAGGCCACCTAGGTCTTTGGGTCCTGGCTCCTTCGCTTTGGGAGCTGTTGCTGCAGTTGGGCATGTTGGCCGGAGAGTGCTTCTCGGGCCGCGAACTGCAACCTTGCAGGATTCTCCCAGGTTCCATGCCCAACGAAAGCCCCCAGACCCAAATGGAGAGGGGCTGCTTGGTGGCCTTCTGGGGGCCCTTCAGGCCAGCTAGGTCTTTGGGTCCTGGCTCCTTCGCTTTGGGAGCTGTTGCTGCAGTTGGGCATGTTGGCCGGAGAGTGCTTCTCGGGCCGCGAACTGCAACCTTGCAGGTACCTCCCAGGTTCCCGGCCCAACGAAAACCCCCAGACCCAAATGGAGAGGGGCTGCTTGGGGGCCTCCTGGGGGCCCTTCAGGCCAGCTAGGTCTTTGGGTCCTGGCTCCTTCGCTTTGGGAGCTGTTGCTGCAGTTGGGCATGTTGGCCGGAGAGTGCTTCTCGGGTCGCGAACTGCAACCTTGCAGGTACCTCCCAGGTTCCCGGCCCAACGAAAGCCCCCAGACCCAAATGGAGAGGGGCTGCTTGGGGGCCCCCTGGGGGCCCTTCAGGCCAGCTAGGTCTTTGGGTCCTGGCTCCTTCGCTTTGGGAGCTGTTGCTGCAGTTGGGCATGTTGGCCGGAGAGTGCTTCTCGGGCCGCGAACTGTAACTTGCAGGTACCTCTCAGGTATACATGCCCAAAGAAAGCCCCCAGACCCAAATGGAGAGGGGCTGCTTGGTGGCCCCCTGGGGGCCCTTCAGGCCAGCTAGGTCTTTGGGTCCTGGCTCCTTCGGTTTGGGAGCTGTTGCTGCAGTTGGGCATGTTGGCCGGAGAGTGCTTCTCGGGCCGCGAACTGCAACCTTGCAGGTAGCTCCCAGGTTCCCGGCCCAACGAAAGCCCCCAGACCCAAATGGAGAGGGGCTGCTTGGGGGCCCCCTGGGGGCCCTTCAGGCCAGCTAGGTCTTTGGGTCCTGGCTCCTTCGCTTTGGGAGCTGTTGCTGCAGTTGGGCATGTTGGGCGGAGAGTGCTTCTCTGGCCGCGAACTTCAACCTTGAAGGAATCTCCCAGGTTCCCGGCCCAACTAAAGCCCCCAGACCCAAATGGAGAGGGGCTGCTTGGTGGCCCCCCTGGGGGCCCTTCAGGCCAGCTAGGTCTTTGGGTCCTGGCTCCTTCGGTTTGGGAGCTGTTGCTGCAGTTGGGCATGTTGGCCGGAGAGTGCTTCTCGGGCCGCGAACTGTAACCTTGCAGGTACCTCTCAGGTATACATGCCCAACGAAAGCCCCCAGACCCAAATGGAGAGGGGCTGCTTGGGGGCCCCCTGGGGGCCCTTCAGGCCAGCTAGGTCTTTGGGTCCTGGCTCCTTCGCTTTGGGAGCTGTTGCTGCAGTTGGGCATGTTGGCCGGAGAGTGCTTCTCGGGCCGCGAACTGCAACCTTGCAGGTACCTCCCAGGTTCCCGGCCCAACGAAAACCCCCAGACCCAAATGGAGAGGGGCTGCTTGGGGGCCTCCTGGGGGCCCTTCAGGCCAGCTAGGTCTTTGGGTCCTGGCTCCTTCGCTTTGGGAGCTGTTGCTGCAGTTGGGCATGTTGGCCGGAGAGTGCTTCTCGGGCCGCGAACTGCAACCTTGCAGGTACCTCCCAGGTTCCCGGCCCAACGAAAGCCCCCAGACCCAAATGGAGAGGGGCTGCTTGGGGGCCCCCTGGGGGCCCTTCAGGCCAGCTAGGTCTTTGGGTCCTGGCTCCTTCGGTTTGGGAGCTGTTGCTGCAGTTGGGCATGTTGGCCGGAGAGTGCTTCTCCGGCCGCGAACTGCAACCTTGCAGGTACCTCCCAGGTTCCCGGCCCAACGAAAACCCCCAGACCCAAATGGAGAGGGGCTGCTTGGGGGCCCCCTGGGGGCCCTTCAGGCCAGCTAGGTCTTTGGGTCCTGGCTCCTTCGCTTTGGGAGCTGTTGCTGGATATTGGGCATGTTGGCCGGAGAGTGCTTCTCGGGCCGCGAACTGCAACCTTGCTGGTATCTCCCAGGTTCTCAGCCTAAAGAAAGCCCCCAGACCCAAATTGAGAGTGGCTACTTGGGGGCCCCCTGGGGGCCCTTCAGGCCAGCTAGGTCTTTGTGTCCTGGCTCATTCGGTTTGGGAGCTGTTGCTGCAGTTGGGCATGTTGGCCGGAGAGTGCTTCTCGGGCCTCGAACTGCAACCTTGCAGGAATCTCCCAGGTTCCCGGCCCAACAAAAGCCCCCAGACCCAAATGGAGAGGGGCTGCTTGGGGGCCTTCTGGGGGCCCTTCAGGCCAGCTACGTCTTTGGGTCCTGGCTCATTCGGTTTGGGAGCTGTTGCTGCAGTTGGGCATGTTGGCCGGAGAGTGCTTCTCGGGCCGCGAACTGCAACCTTGCAGGTACCTCCCAGGTTCCCGGCCCAACGAAAGCCCCCAGACCCAAATTGAGAGGGGCTGCTTGGGGGCCCCCTGGGGGCCCTTCAGGCCAGCTAGGTCTTTGGGTCCTGTCTCCTTCGGTTTAGGAGCTGTTGCTGCAGTTGGGCATGTTGGCCGGAGAGTGCTTCTCGGGCCGCGAACTGCAACCTTGCAGGATTCTCCCAGGTTCCATGCCCAACGAAAGCCCCCAGACCCAAATTGAGAGGGGCTGCTTGGGGGCCCCCCTGGGGGCCCTTCAGGCCAGCTAGGTCTTTGGGTCCTGGCTCCTTCGGTTTGGGAGCTGTTGCTGCAGTTGGGCATGTTGGCCGGAGAGTGCTTCTCGGGCCGCGAACTGCAACCTTGCATGAATCTCCAAGGTTCCCGGCCCAACGAAAGCCCCCAGACCCAAATGGAGAGGGGCTGCTTGGGGGCCCCCTGGGGGCCCTTCAGGCCAGCTAGATCTTTGGGTCCTGGCTCCTTCGCTTTGGGAGCTGTTGCTGCAGTTGGGCATGTTGGCCGGAGAGTGCTTCTCGGGCCGCGAACTGTAACCTTGCAGGTACCTCTCAGGTATCCATGCCCAACGAAAGCCCCCAGACCCAAATTGAGAGGGGCTGCTTGGGGGCCCCCTGGGGGCCCTTCAGGCCAGCTAGGTCTTTGGGTCCTGGCTCCTTCGCTTTGGGAGCTGTTGCTGCAGTTGGGCATGTTGGCCGGAGAGTGCTTCTCGGGCCGCGAACTGCAACCTTGCAGGTACCTCCCAGGTTCCCGGCCCAACGAAAACCCCCAGACCCAAATGGAGAGGGGCTGCTTGGGGGCCTCCTGGGGGCCCTTCAGGCCATCTAGGTCTTTGGGTCCTGGCTCCTTCGGTTTGGGAGCTGTTGCTGCAGTTGGGCATGTTGGCCGGAGAGTGCTTCTCGGGCCGCGAACTGCAACCTTGCAGGTGCCTCCCAGGTTCCCGGCCCAACGAAAGCCCCCAGACCCAAATGGAGAGGGGCTGCTTGGGGGCCCCCTGGGGGCCCTTCAGGCCAGCTAGCTCTTTGGGTCCTGGCTCCTTCGGTTTGGGAGCTGTTGCTGCAGTTGGGCATGTTGGCCGGAGAGTGCTTCTCGGGCCGCGATCTGCAACCTTGCAGGATTCTCCCAGGTTCCCGGCCCAACGAAAGCCCCCAGACCCAAATTGAGAGGGGCTGCTTGGGGGCCCCCTGGGGGCCCTTCAGGCCACCTAGGTCTTTGGGTCCTGGCTCCTTCGGTTTGGGAGCTGTTGCTGCAGTTGGGCATGTTGGGCGGAGAGTGCTTCTCTGGCCGCGAACTGCAACCTTGAAGGAATCTCCCAGGTTCCCGGCCCAACGAAAGCCCCCAGACCCAAATTGAGAGGGGCTGCTTGGGGGCCCCCTGGGGCCCCTTCAGGCCAGCTAGGTCTTTGGGTCCTGGCTCCTTCGCTTTGGGAGCTGTTGCTGCAGTTGGGCATGTTGGCCGGAGAGTGCTTCTCGGGCCGCGAACTGCAACCTTGCATGAATCTCCCAGGTTCCCGGCCCAACAAAAGCCCCAAACCCAAATTGAGAGGGGCTGCTTGGGGGACCCCTGGGGCCCCTTCAGGCCAGCTAGGTCTTTGGGTCCTGGCTCCTTCGCTTTGGGAGCTGTTGCTGCAGTTGGGGATGTTGGCCGGAGAGTGCTTCTCGGGCCGCGAACTGCAACCTTGCAGGATTCTCCCAGGTGCTCAGCCTAAAGAAAGCCCCCAGATCCAAATTGAGAGGGGCTGCTTGGGGGTCCCCTGGGGGCACTTCAGGCCAGCTAGGTCTTTGGGTCCTGGCTCCTTCGCTTTGGGAGCTGTTGCTGCAGTTGGGCATGTTGGCCGGAGAGTGCTTCTCGGGCCGCGAACTGCAACCTTGCAGGAATCTCCCAGGTTCCCGGCCCAACGAAAGCCCCCAGACCCAAATTGAGAGGGGCTGCTTGGGGGCCCCCTGGGGGCCCTTCAGGCCATCTAGGTCTTTGGGTCCTGGCTCCTTCGGTTTGGGAGCTGTTGCTGCAGTTGGGCATGTTGGCCGGAGAGTGCTTCTCGGGCCGCGAACTGCAACCTTGCAGGTAGCTCCCAGGTTCCCGGCCCAACGAAAGCCCCCAGACCCAAATGGAGAGGGGCTGCTTGGGGGCCCCCTGGGGGCCCTTCAGGCCAGCTAGGTCTTTGGGTCCTGGCTCCTTCGCTTTGGGAGCTGTTGCTGCAGTTGGGCATGTTGGGCGGAGAGTGCTTCTCTGGCCGCGAACTTCAACCTTGAAGGAATCTCCCAGGTTCCCGGCCCAACTAAAGCCCCCAGACCCAAATGGAGAGGGGCTGCTTGGTGGCCCCCTGGGGGCCCTTCAGGCCAGCTAGGTCTTTGGGTCCTGGCTCCTTCGGTTTGGGAGCTGTTGCTGCAGTTGGGCATGTTGGCCGGAGAGTGCTTCTCGGGCCGCGAACTGTAACCTTGCAGGTACCTCTCAGGTATACATGCCCAACGAAAGCCCCCAGACCCAAATGGAGAGGGGCTGCTTGGGGGCCCCCTGGGGGCCCTTCAGGCCAGCTAGGTCTTTGGGTCCTGGCTCCTTCGCTTTGGGAGCTGTTGCTGCAGTTGGGCATGTTGGCCGGAGAGTGCTTCTCGGGCCGCGAACTGCAACCTTGCAGGATTCTCCCAGGTTCCCGGCTTAACGAAAGCCCCCAGACCCAAATGGAGAGGGGCTGCTTGGGGGCCCCATGGGGGCCCTTCAGGCCAGCTAGGTCTTTGGGTCCTGGCTCCTTCGGTTTGGGAGCTGTTGCTGCAGTTGGGCATGTTGGCCGGAGAGTGCTTCTCGGGCCGCGAACTGCAACCTTGAAGGAATCTCCCAGGTTCCCGGCCGAACGAAAGCCCCCAGACCCAAATTGAGAGGGGCTGCTTGGGGGCCCCCTTGGGGGCCCTTCAGGCCAGCTAGGTCTTTGGGTCCTGGCTCCTTCGCTTTGGGAGCTGTTGCTGCAGTTGGGCATGTTGGCCGGAGAGTGCTTCTCGGGCCGCGAACTGCAACCTTGCAGGAATCTCCCAGGTTCCCGGCCCAACGAAAGCCCCCAGACCCAAATGGAGAGGGGCTGCTTGGGGGCCCCATGGGGGCCCTTCAGGCCACCTAGGTCTTTGGGTCCTGGCTCCTTCGCTTTGGGAGCTGTTGCTGCAGTTGGGCATGTTGGCCGGAGAGTGCTTCTCGGGCCGCGAACTGCAACCTTGCAGGATTCTCCCAGGTTCCATGCCCAACGAAAGCCCCCAGACCCAAATGGAGAGGGGCTGCTTGGTGGCCTTCTGGGGGCCCTTCAGGCCAGCTAGGTCTTTGGGTCCTGGCTCCTTCGGTTTGGGAGCTGTTGCTGCAGTTGGGCATGTTGGCCGGAGAGTGCTTCTCGGGCCGCGAACTGCAACCTTGCAGGTACCTCCCAGGTTCCCGGCCCAACGAAAACCCCCAGACCCAAATGGAGAGGGGCTGCTTGGGGGCCTCCTGGGGGCCCTTCAGGCCAGCTAGGTCTTTGGGTCCTGGCTCCTTCGCTTTGGGAGCTGTTGCTGCAGTTGGGCATGTTGGCCGGAGAGTGCTTCTCGGGTCGCGAACTGCAACCTTGCAGGTACCTCCCAGGTTCCCGGCCCAACGAAAGCCCCCAGACCCAAATGGAGAGGGGCTGCTTGGGGGCCCCCTGGGGGCCCTTCAGGCCAGCTAGGTCTTTGGGTCCTGGCTCCTTCGGTTTGGGAGCTGTTGCTGCAGTTGGGCATGTTGGCCGGAGAGTGCTTCTCTGGCCGCGAACTGCAACCTTGAAGGAATCTCCCAGGTTCCCGGCCCAACGAAAGCCCCCAGACCCAAATGGAGAGGGGCTGCTTGGGGGCCCCCTGGGGGCCCTTCAGGCTAGCTAGGTCTTTGGGTCCTGGCTCCTTCGGTTTGGGAGCTGTTGCTGCAGTTGGGCATGTTGGCCGGAGAGTGCTTCTCGGGCCGCGAACTGCAACCTTGCAGGATTCTCCCAGGTGCTCAGCCTAAAGAAAGCCCCCAGACCCAAATTGAGAGGGGCTGCTTGGGGGCCCCCTGGGGGCCTTTCAGGCCAGCTAGGTCTTTGGGTCCTGGCTCCTTCGGTTTGGGAGCTGTTGCTGCAGTTGGGCATGTTGGCCGGAGAGTGCTTCTCCGGCCGCGAACTGCAACCTTGCAGGTACCTCCCAGGTTCCCGGCCCAACGAAAACCCCCAGACCCAAATGGAGAGGGGCTGCTTGGGGGCCCCCTGGGGGCCCTTCAGGCCAGCTAGGTCTTTGGGTCCTGGCTCCTTCGCTTTGGGAGCTGTTGCTGGATATTGGGCATGTTGGCCGGAGAGTGCTTCTCGGGCCGCGAACTGCAACCTTGCTGGTATCTCCCAGGTTCTCAGCCTAAAGAAAGCCCCCAGACCCAAATTGAGAGTGGCTACTTGGGGGCCCCCTGGGGGCCCTTCAGGCCAGCTAGGTCTTTGTTTCCTGGCTCATTCGGTTTGGGAGCTGTTGCTGCAGTTGGGCATGTTGGCCGGAGAGTGCTTCTCGGGCCTCGAACTGCAACCTTGCAGGAATCTCCCAGGTTCCCGGCCCAACAAAAGCCCCCAGACCCAAATGGAGAGGGGCTGCTTGGGGGCCTTCTGGGGGCCCTTCAGGCCAGCTACGTCTTTGGGTCCTGGCTCATTCGGTTTGGGAGCTGTTGCTGCAGTTGGGCATGTTGGCCGGAGAGTGCTTCTCGGGCCGCGAACTGCAACCTTGCAGGTACCTCCCAGGTTCCCGGCCCAACGAAAGCCCCCAGACCCAAATTGAGAGGGGCTGCTTGGGGGCCCCCTGGGGGCCCTTCAGGCCAGCTAGGTCTTTGGGTCCTGTCTCCTTCGGTTTAGGAGCTGTTGCTGCAGTTGGGCATGTTGGCCGGAGAGTGCTTCTCGGGCCGCGAACTGCAACCTTGCAGGATTCTCCCAGGTTCCATGCCCAACGAAAGCCCCCAGACCCAAATTGAGAGGGGCTGCTTGGGGGCCCCCCTGGGGGCCCTTCAGGCCAGCTAGGTCTTTGGGTCCTGGCTCCTTCGGTTTGGGAGCTGTTGCTGCAGTTGGGCATGTTGGCCGGAGAGTGCTTCTCGGGCCGCGAACTGCAACCTTGCATGAATCTCCCAGGTTCCCGGCCCAAAGAAAGCCCCCAGACCCAAATTGAGAGGGGCTGCTTGGGGGCCCCCTGGGGGCCCTTCAGGCCAGCTAGATCTTTGGGTCCTGGCTCCTTCGCTTTGGGAGCTGTTGCTGCAGTTGGGCATGTTGGCCGGAGAGTGCTTCTCGGGCCGCGAACTGTAACCTTGCAGGTACCTCTCAGGTATCCATGCCCAACGAAAGCCCCCAGACCCAAATTGAGAGGGGCTGCTTGGGGGCCCCCTGGGGGCCCTTCAGGCCAGCTAGGTCTTTGGGTCCTGGCTCCTTCGCTTTGGGAGCTGTTGCTGCAGTTGGGCATGTTGGCCGGAGAGTGCTTCTCGGGCCGCGAACTGCAACCTTGCAGGTACCTCCCAGGTTCCCGGCCCAACGAAAACCCCCAGACCCAAATGGAGAGGGGCTGCTTGGGGGCCTCCTGGGGGCCCTTCAGGCCATCTAGGTCTTTGGGTCCTGGCTCCTTCGGTTTGGGAGCTGTTGCTGCAGTTGGGCATGTTGGCCGGAGAGTGCTTCTCGGGCCGCGAACTGCAACCTTGCAGGTGCCTCCCAGGTTCCCGGCCCAACGAAAGCCCCCAGACCCAAATGGAGAGGGGCTGCTTGGGGGCCCCCTGGGGGCCCTTCAGGCCAGCTAGGTCTTTGGGTCCTGGCTCCTTCGGTTTGGGAGCTGTTGCTGCAGTTGGGCATGTTGGCCGGAGAGTGCTTCTCGGGCCGCGAACTGCAACCTTGCAGGAATCTCCCAGGTTCCCGGCCCAACGAAAGCCCCCAGACCCAAATTGAGAGGGGCTGCTTGGGGGCCCCCTGGGGACCCTTCAGGCCAGCTAGGTCTTTGGGTCCTGGCTCCTTCGGTTTGGGAGATGTTGCTGCAGTTGTGCATGTTGGCCGGAGAGTGCTTCTCGGGCCGCGAACTGCAACCTTGCAGGTACCTCCCAGGTTCCCGGCCCAACGAAAGCCCCCAGACCCAAATTGAGAGGGGCTGCTTGGGGGCCCCCTGGGGGCCCTTCAGGCCAGCTAGGTCTTTGGGTCCTGGCTCCTTCGCTTTGGGAGCTGTTGCTGCAGTTGGGCATGTTGGCCGGAGAGTGCTTCTCGGGCCGCGAACTGCAACGTTGAAGGAATCTCCCAGGTTCCCGGCCCAACGAAAGCCCCCAGACCCAAATTGAGAGGGGCTGCTTGGGGGCCCCCTGGGGGCCCTTCAGGCCAGCTAGATCTTTGGGTCCTGGCTCCTTCGCTTTGGGAGCTGTTGCTGCAGTTGGGCATGTTGGCCGGAGAGTGCTTCTCGGGCCGCGAACTGTAACCTTGCAGGTACCTCTCAGGTATCCATGCCCAACGAAAGCCCCCAGACCCAAATTGAGAGGGGCTGCTTGGGGGCCCCCTGGGGGCCCTTCAGGCCAGCTAGGTCTTTGGGTCCTGGCTCCTTCGCTTTGGGAGCTGTTGCTGCAGTTGGGCATGTTGGCCGGAGAGTGCTTCTCGGGCCGCGAACTGCAACCTTGCAGGTACCTCCCAGGTTCCCAGCCCAACGAAAACCCCCAGACCCAAATGGAGAGGGGCTGCTTGGGGGCCTCCTGGGGGCCCTTCAGGCCAGCTAGGTCTTTGGGTCCTGGCTCCTTCGGTTTGGGAGCTGTTGCTGCAGTTGGGCATGTTGGGCGGAGAGTGCTTCTCGGGCCGCGAACTGCAATCTTGCAGGTGCCTCCCAGGTTCCCGGCCCAACGAAAGCCCCCAGACCCAAATTGAGAGGGGCTGCTTGGGGGCCCCCTGGGGGCCCTTCAGGCCAGCTAGCTCTTTGGGTCCTGGCTCCTTCGGTTTGGGAGCTGTTGCTGCAGTTGGGCATGTTGGCCGGAGAGTGCTTCTCGGGCCGCGATCTGCAACCTTGCAGGATTCTCCCAGGTTCCCGGCCCAACGAAAGCCCCCAGACCCAAATTAGGAGGGGCTGCTTGGGGGCCCCCTGGGGCCCCTTCAGGCCAGCTAGGTCTTTGGGTCCTGGCTCCTTCGGTTTGGGAGCTGTTGCTGCAGTTGGGCATGTTGGGCGGAGAGTGCTTCTCTGGCCGCGAACTGCAACCTTGAAGGAATCTCCCAGGTTCCCGGCCCAACGAAAGCCCCCAGACCCAAATTGAGAGGGGCTGCTTGGGGGCCCCCTGGGGCCCCTTCAGGCCAGCTAGGTCTTTGGGTCCTGGCTCCTTCGCTTTGGGAGCTGTTGCTGCAGTTGGGCATGTTGGCCGGAGAGTGCTTCTCGGGCCGCGAACTGCAACCTTGCATGAATCTCCCAGGTTCCCGGCCCAACAAAAGCCCCCAGACCCAAATTGAGAGGGGCTGCTTGGGGGCCCCCTGGGGGCCCTTCAGGCCAGCTAGGTCTTTGGGTCCTGGCTCCTTCGGTTTGGGAGCTGTTGCTGCAGTTGGGCATGTTGGCCGGAGAGTGCTTCTCGGGCCGCGAACTGCAACCTTGCAGGATTCTCCCAGGTGCTCAGCCTAAAGAAAGCCCCCAGATCCAAATTGAGAGGGGCTGCTTGGGGGCCCCCTGGGGGCACTTCAGGCCAGCTAGGTCTTTGGGTCCTGGCTCCTTCGCTTTGGGAGCTGTTGCTGCAGTTGGGCATGTTGGCCGGAGAGTGCTTCTCGGGCCGCGAACTGCAACCTTGCAGGAATCTCCCAGGTTCCCGGCCCAACGAAAGCCCCCAGACCCAAATTGAGAGGGGCTGCTTGGGGGCCCCCTGGGGGCCCTTCAGGCCAGCTAGGTCTTTGGGTCCTGGCTCCTTCGCTTTGGGAGCTGTTGCTGCAGTTGGGCATGTTGGC
Source organism: Gallinula chloropus (assembly GCF_964237585.1). Classification (NCBI taxonomy): domain Eukaryota; kingdom Metazoa; phylum Chordata; class Aves; order Gruiformes; family Rallidae; genus Gallinula; species Gallinula chloropus. The sequence goes on from NW_028168740.1 coordinate 214,475, forward strand.
CGGAGAGTGCTTCTCGGGCCGCGAACTGCAACCTTGCAGGAATCTCCCAGGTTCCCGGCCCAACGAAAGCCCCCAGACCCAAATTGAGAGGGGCTGCTTGGGGGCCCCCTGGGGACCCTTCAGGCCAGCTAGGTCTTTGGGTCCTGGCTCCTTCGGTTTGGGAGATGTTGCTGCAGTTGTGCATGTTGGCCGGAGAGTGCTTCTCGGGCCGCGAACTGCAACCTTGCAGGTACCTCCCAGGTTCCCGGCCCAACGAAAGCCCCCAGACCCAAATTGAGAGGGGCTGCTTGGGGGCCCCCTGGGGGCCCTTCAGGCCAGCTAGGTCTTTGGGTCCTGGCTCCTTCGGTTTGGGAGCTGTTGCTGCAGTTGGGCATGTTGGCCGGAGAGTGCTTCTCGGGCCGCGAACTGCAACGTTGAAGGAATCTCCCAGGTTCCCGGCCCAACGAAAGCCCCCAGACCCAAATTGAGAGGGGCTGCTTGGGGGCCCCCTGGGGGCCCTTCAGGCCAGCTAGATCTTTGGGTCCTGGCTCCTTCGCTTTGGGAGCTGTTGCTGCAGTTGGGCATGTTGGCCGGAGAGTGCTTCTCGGGCCGCGAACTGTAACCTTGCAGGTACCTCTCAGGTATCCATGCCCAACGAAAGCCCCCAGACCCAAATTGAGAGGGGCTGCTTGGGGGCCCCCTGGGGGCCCTTCAGGCCAGCTAGGTCTTTGGGTCCTGGCTCCTTCGCTTTGGGAGCTGTTGCTGCAGTTGGGCATGTTGGCCGGAGAGTGCTTCTCGGGCCGCGAACTGCAACCTTGCAGGTACCTCCCAGGTTCCCAGCCCAACGAAAACCCCCAGACCCAAATGGAGAGGGGCTGCTTGGGGGCCTCCTGGGGGCCCTTCAGGCCAGCTAGGTCTTTGGGTCCTGGCTCCTTCGGTTTGGGAGCTGTTGCTGCAGTTGGGCATGTTGGGCGGAGAGTGCTTCTCGGGCCGCGAACTGCAATCTTGCAGGTGCCTCCCAGGTTCCCGGCCCAACGAAAGCCCCCAGACCCAAATTGAGAGGGGCTGCTTGGGGGCCCCCTGGGGGCCCTTCAGGCCAGCTAGGTCTTTGGGTCCTGGCTCCTTCGGTTTGGGAGCTGTTGCTGCAGTTGGGCATGTTGGCCGGAGAGTGCTTCTCGGGCCGCGATCTGCAACCTTGCAGGATTCTCCCAGGTTCCCGGCCCAACGAAAGCCCCCAGACCCAAATTAGGAGGGGCTGCTTGGGGGCCCCCTGGGGCCCCTTCAGGCCAGCTAGGTCTTTGGGTCCTGGCTCCTTCGGTTTGGGAGCTGTTGCTGCAGTTGGGCATGTTGGGCGGAGAGTGCTTCTCTGGCCGCGAACTGCAACCTTGAAGGAATCTCCCAGGTTCCCGGCCCAACGAAAGCCCCCAGACCCAAATTGAGAGGGGCTGCTTGGGGGCCCCCTGGGGCCCCTTCAGGCCAGCTAGGTCTTTGGGTCCTGGCTCCTTCGCTTTGGGAGCTGTTGCTGCAGTTGGGCATGTTGGCCGGAGAGTGCTTCTCGGGCCGCGAACTGCAACCTTGCATGAATCTCCCAGGTTCCCGGCCCAACAAAAGCCCCCAGACCCAAATTGAGAGGGGCTGCTTGGGGGCCCCCTGGGGGCCCTTCAGGCCAGCTAGGTCTTTGGGTCCTGGCTCCTTCGGTTTGGGAGCTGTTGCTGCAGTTGGGCATGTTGGCCGGAGAGTGCTTCTCGGGCCGCGAACTGCAACCTTGCAGGATTCTCCCAGGTGCTCAGCCTAAAGAAAGCCCCCAGATCCAAATTGAGAGGGGCTGCTTGGGGGCCCCCTGGGGGCACTTCAGGCCAGCTAGGTCTTTGGGTCCTGGCTCCTTCGCTTTGGGAGCTGTTGCTGCAGTTGGGCATGTTGGCCGGAGAGTGCTTCTCGGGCCGCGAACTGCAACCTTGCAGGAATCTCCCAGGTTCCCGGCCCAACGAAAGCCCCCAGACCCAAATTGAGAGGGGCTGCTTGGGGGCCCCCTGGGGGCCCTTCAGGCCAGCTAGGTCTTTGGGTCCTGGCTCCTTCGCTTTGGGAGCTGTTGCTGCAGTTGGGCATGTTGGCCGGAGAGTGCTTCTCGGGCCGCGAACTGCAACCTTGCAGGTACCTCTCAGGTATACATGCCCAATGAAAGCCCCCAGACCCAAATGGAGAGGGGCTGCTTGGTGGCCCCCTGGGGGCCCTTCAGGCCAGCTAGGTCTTTGGGTCCTGGCTCCTTCGCTTTGGGAGCTGTTGCTGGATATTGGGCATGTTGGCCGGAGAGTGCTTCTCGGGCCGCGAACTGCAACCTTGCAGGATTCTCCCAGGTTCCATGCCCAACGAAAGCCCCCAGACCCAAATGGAGAGGGGCTGCTTGGTGGCCTTCTGGGGGCCCTTCAGGCCAGCTAGGTCTTTGGGTCCTGGCTCCTTCGCTTTGGGAGCTGTTGCTGCAGTTGGGCATGTTGGCCGGAGAGTGCTTCTCGGGCCGCGAACTGCAACCTTGCAGGTACCTCCCAGGTTCCCGGCCCAACGAAAACCCCCAGACCCAAATGGAGAGGGGCTGCTTGGGGGCCTCCTGGGGGCCCTTCAGGCCAGCTAGGTCTTTGGGTCCTGGCTCCTTCGCTTTGGGAGCTGTTGCTGCAGTTGGGCATGTTGGCCGGAGAGTGCTTCTCGGGCCGCGAACTGCAACCTTGCAGGTACCTCCCAGGTTCCCGGCCCAACGAAAGCCCCCAGACCCAAATGGAGAGGGGCTGCTTGGGGGCCCCCTGGGGGCCCTTCAGGCCAGCTAGGTCTTTGGGTCCTGGCTCCTTCGGTTTGGGAGCTGTTGCTGCAGTTGGGCATGTTGGCCGGAGAGTGCTTCTCTGGCCGCGAACTGCAACCTTGAAGGAATCTCCCAGGTTCCCGGCCCAACGAAAGCCCCCAGACCCAAATGGAGAGGGGCTGCTTGGGGGCCCCCTGGGGGCCCTTCAGGCCAGCTAGGTCTTTGGGTCCTGGCTCCTTCGGTTTGGGAGCTGTTGCTGCAGTTGGGCATGTTGGCCGGAGAGTGCTTCTCGGGCCGCGAACTGCAACCTTGCAGGATTCTCCCAGGTGCTCAGCCTAAAGAAAGCCCCCAGACCCAAATTGAGAGGGGCTGCTTGGGGGCCCCCTGGGGGCCTTTCAGGCCAGCTAGGTCTTTGGGTCCTGGCTCCTTCGGTTTGGGAGCTGTTGCTGCAGTTGGGCATGTTGGCCGGAGAGTGCTTCTCCGGCCGCGAACTGCAACCTTGCAGGTACCTCCCAGGTTCCCGGCCCAACGAAAACCCCCAGACCCAAATGGAGAGGGGCTGCTTGGGGGCCCCCTGGGGGCCCTTCAGGCCAGCTAGGTCTTTGGGTCCTGGCTCCTTCGCTTTGGGAGCTGTTGCTGGATATTGGGCATGTTGGCCGGAGAGTGCTTCTCGGGCCGCGAACTGCAACCTTGCTGGTATCTCCCAGGTTCTCAGCCTAAAGAAAGCCCCCAGACCCAAATTGAGAGTGGCTACTTGGGGGCCCCCTGGGGGCCCTTCAGGCCAGCTAGGTCTTTGTGTCCTGGCTCATTCGGTTTGGGAGCTGTTGCTGCAGTTGGGCATGTTGGCCGGAGAGTGCTTCTCGGGCCTCGAACTGCAACCTTGCAGGAATCTCCCAGGTTCCCGGCCCAACAAAAGCCCCCAGACCCAAATGGAGAGGGGCTGCTTGGGGGCCCCCTGGGGGCCCTTCAGGCCAGCTACGTCTTTGGGTCCTGGCTCATTCGGTTTGGGAGCTGTTGCTGCAGTTGGGCATGTTGGCCGGAGAGTGCTTCTCGGGCCGCGAACTGCAACCTTGCAGGTACCTCCCAGGTTCCCGGCCCAACGAAAGCCCCCAGACCCAAATTGAGAGGGGCTGCTTGGGGGCCCCCTGGGGGCCCTTCAGGCCAGCTAGGTCTTTGGGTCCTGTCTCCTTCGGTTTAGGAGCTGTTGCTGCAGTTGGGCATGTTGGCCGGAGAGTGCTTCTCGGGCCGCGAACTGCAACCTTGCAGGATTCTCCCAGGTTCCATGCCCAACGAAAGCCCCCAGACCCAAATTGAGAGGGGCTGCTTGGGGGCCCCCCTGGGGGCCCTTCAGGCCAGCTAGGTCTTTGGGTCCTGGCTCCTTCGGTTTGGGAGCTGTTGCTGCAGTTGGGCATGTTGGCCGGAGAGTGCTTCTCGGGCCGCGAACTGCAACCTTCTATGAATCTCCCAGGTTCCCGGCCCAACGAAAGCCCCCAGACCCAAATTGAGAGGGGCTGCTTGGGGGCCCCCTGGGGGCCCTTCAGGCCAGCTAGATCTTTGGGTCCTGGCTCCTTCGCTTTGGGAGCTGTTGCTGCAGTTGGGCATGTTGGCCGGAGAGTGCTTCTCGGGCCGCGAACTGTAACCTTGCAGGTACCTCTCAGGTATCCATGCCCAACGAAAGCCCCCAGACCCAAATTGAGAGGGGCTGCTTGGGGGCCCCCTGGGGGCCCTTCAGGCCAGCTAGGTCTTTGGGTCCTGGCTCCTTCGCTTTGGGAGCTGTTGCTGCAGTTGGGCATGTTGGCCGGAGAGTGCTTCTCGGGCCGCGAACTGCAACCTTGCAGGTTCCTCCCAGGTTCCCGGCCCAACGAAAACCCCCAGACCCAAATGGAGAGGGGCTGCTTGGGGGCCTCCTGGGGGCCCTTCAGGCCATCTAGGTCTTTGGGTCCTGGCTCCTTCGGTTTGGGAGCTGTTGCTGCAGTTGGGCATGTTGGCCGGAGAGTGCTTCTCGGGCCGCGAACTGCAACCTTGCAGGTGCCTCCCAGGTTCCCGGCCCAACGAAAGCCCCCAGACCCAAATGGAGAGGGGCTGCTTGGGGGCCCCCTGGGGGCCCTTCAGGCCAGCTAGCTCTTTGGGTCCTGGCTCCTTCGGTTTGGGAGCTGTTGCTGCAGTTGGGCATGTTGGCCGGAGAGTGCTTCTCGGGCCGCGATCTGCAACCTTGCAGGATTCTCCCAGGTTCCCGGCCCAACGAAAGCCCCCAGACCCAAATTGAGAGGGGCTGCTTGGGGGCCCCCTGGGGGCCCTTCAGGCCAGCTAGGTCTTTGGGTCCTGGCTCCTTCGCTTTGGGAGCTGTTGCTGCAGTTGGGCATGTTGGGCGGAGAGTGCTTCTCTGGCCGCGAACTGCAACCTTGAAGGAATCTCCCAGGTTCCCGGCCCAACGAAAGCCCCCAGACCCAAATTGAGAGGGGCTGCTTGGGGGCCCCCTGGGGCCCCTTCAGGCCAGCTAGGTCTTTGGGTCCTGGCTCCTTCGCTTTGGGAGCTGTTGCTGCAGTTGGGCATGTTGGCCGGAGAGTGCTTCTCGGGCCGCGAACTGCAACCTTGCATGAATCTCCCAGGTTCCCGGCCCAACAAAAGCCCCCAGACCCAAATTGAGAGGGGCTGCTTGGGGGCCCCCTGGGGCCCCTTCAGGCCAGCTAGGTCTTTGGGTCCTGGCTCCTTCGCTTTGGGAGCTGTTGCTGCAGTTGGGGATGTTGGCCGGAGAGTGCTTCTCGGGCCGCGAACTGCAACCTTGCAGGATTCTCCCAGGTGCTCAGCCTAAAGAAAGCCCCCAGATCCAAATTGAGAGGGGCTGCTTGGGGGTCCCCTGGGGGCACTTCAGGCCAGCTAGGTCTTTGGGTCCTGGCTCCTTCGCTTTGGGAGCTGTTGCTGCAGTTGGGCATGTTGGCCGGAGAGTGCTTCTCGGGCCGCGAACTGCAACCTTGCAGGAATCTCCCAGGTTCCCGGCCCAACGAAAGCCCCCAGACCCAAATTGAGAGGGGCTGCTTGGGGGCCCCCTGGGGGCCCTTCAGGCCATCTAGGTCTTTGGGTCCTGGCTCCTTCGGTTTGGGAGCTGTTGCTGCAGTTGGGCATGTTGGCCGGAGAGTGCTTCTCGGGCCGCGAACTGCAACCTTGCAGGAATCTCCCAGGTTCCCAGCCCAACGAAAGCCCCCAGACCCAAATTGAGAGGGGCTGCTTGGGGGCCCCCTGGGGACCCTTCAGGCCAGCTAGGTCTTTGTGTCCTGGCTCCTTCGGTTTGGGAGCTGTTGCTGCAGTTGGGCATGTTGGCCGGAGAGTGCTTCTCGGGCCGCGAACTGCAACCTTGCAGGTACCTCCCAGGTTCCCGGCCCAACGAAAGCCCCCAGACCCAAATTGAGAGGGGCTGCTTGGGGGCCCCCTGGGGGCCCTTCAGGCCAGCTAGGTCTTTGGGTCCTGGCTCCTTCGGTTTGGGAGCTGTTGCTGCAGTTGGGCATGTTGGCCGGAGAGTGCTTCTCGGGCCGCGAACTGCAACCTTGAAGGAATCTCCCAGGTTCCCGGCCCAACGAAAGCCCCCAGACCCAAATTGAGAGGGGCTGCTTGGGGGCCCCCTGGGGGCCCTTCAGGCCAGCTAGATCTTTGGGTCCTGGCTCCTTCGCTTTGGGAGCTGTTGCTGCAGTTGGGCATGTTGGCCGGAGAGTGCTTCTCGGGCCGCGAACTGTAACCTTGCAGGTACCTCTCAGGTATCCATGCCCAACGAAAGCCCCCAGACCCAAATTGAGAGGGGCTGCTTGGGGGCCCCCTGGGGGCCCTTCAGGCCAGCTAGGTCTTTGGGTCCTGGCTCCTTCGCTTTGGGAGCTGTTGCTGCAGTTGGGCATGTTGGCCGGAGAGTGCTTCTCGGGCCGCGAACTGCAACCTTGCAGGTACCTCCCAGGTTCCCGGCCCAACGAAAACCCCCAGACCCAAATGGAGAGGGGCTGCTTGGGGGCCTCCTGGGGGCCCTTCAGGCCAGCTAGGTCTTTGGGTCCTGGCTCCTTCGGTTTGGGAGCTGTTGCTGCAGTTGGGCATGTTGGCCGGAGAGTGCTTCTCGGGCCGCGAACTGCAATCTTGCAGGTGCCTCCCAGGTTCCCGGCCCAACGAAAGCCCCCAGACCCAAATTGAGAGGGGCTGCTTGGGGGCCCCCTGGGGCCCCTTCAGGCCAGCTAGCTCTTTGGGTCCTGGCTCCTTCGGTTTGGGAGCTGTTGCTGCAGTTGGGCATGTTGGCCGGAGAGTGCTTCTCGGGCCGCGATCTGCAACCTTGCAGGATTCTCCCAGGTTCCCGGCCCAACGAAAGCCCCCAGACCCAAATTAGGAGGGGCTGCTTGGGGGCCCCCTGGGGCCCCTTCAGGCCAGCTAGGTCTTTGGGTCCTGGCTCCTTCGGTTTGGGAGCTGTTGCTGCAGTTGGGCATGTTGGGCGGAGAGTGCTTCTCTGGCCGCGAACTGCAACCTTGAAGGAATCTCCCAGGTTCCCGGCCCAACGAAAGCCCCCAGACCCAAATTGAGAGGGGCTGCTTGGGGGCCCCCTGGGGCCCCTTCAGGCCAGCTAGGTCTTTGGGTCCTGGCTCCTTCGCTTTGGGAGCTGTTGCTGCAGTTGGGCATGTTGGCCGGAGAGTGCTTCTCGGGCCGCGAACTGCAACCTTGCATGAATCTCCCAGGTTCCCGGCCCAACAAAAGCCCCCAGACCCAAATTGAGAGGGGCTGCTTGGGGGCCCCCTGGGGGCCCTTCAGGCCAGCTAGGTGTTTGTGTCCTGGCTCCTTCGGTTTGGGAGCTGTTGCTGCAGTTGGGCATGTTGGCCGGAGAGTGCTTCTCGGGCCGCGAACTGCAACCTTGCAGGATTCTCCCAGGTGCTCAGCCTAAAGAAAGCCCCCAGATCCAAATTGAGAGGGGCTGCTTGGGGGCCCCCTGGGGGCACTTCAGGCCAGCTAGGTCTTTGGGTCCTGGCTCCTTCGCTTTGGGAGCTGTTGCTGCAGTTGGGCATGTTGGCCGGAGAGTGCTTCTCGGGCCGCGAACTGCAACCTTGCAGGAATCTCCCAGGTTCCCGGCCCAACGAAAGCCCCCAGACCCAAATTGAGAGGGGCTGCTTGGGGGCCCCCTGGGGGCCCTTCAGGCCAGCTAGGTCTTTGGGTCCTGGCTCCTTCGGTTTGGGAGCTGTTGCTGCAGTTGGGCATGTTGGCCGGAGAGTGCTTCTCGGGCCGCGAACTGCAACCTTGCAGGAATCTCCCAGGTTCCCGGCCCAACGAAAGCCCCCAGACCCAAATTGAGAGGGGCTGCTTGGGGGCCCCCTGGGGACCCTTCAGGCCAGCTAGGTCTTTGGGTCCTGGCTCCTTCGGTTTGGGAGATGTTGCTGCAGTTGGGCATGTTGGCCGGAGAGTGCTTCTCGGGCCGCGAACTGCAACCTTGCAGGTACCTCCCAGGTTCCCGGCCCAACGAAAGCCCCCAGACCCAAATTGAGAGGTGCTGCTTGGGGGCCCCCTGGGGGCCCTTCAGGCCAGCTAGGTCTTTGGGTCCTGGCTCCTTCGGTTTGGGAGCTGTTGCTGCAGTTGGGCATGTTGGCCGGAGAGTGCTTCTCGGGCCGCGAACTGCAACCTTGAAGGAATCTCCCAGGTTCCCGGCCCAACGAAAGCCCCCAGACCCAAATTGAGAGGGGCTGCTTGGGGGCCCCCTGGGGGCCCTTCAGGCCAGCTAGGTCTTTGGGTCCTGGCTCCTTCGGTTTGGGAGCTGTTGCTGCAGTTGGGCATGTTGGGCGGAGAGTGCTTCTCTGGCCGCGAACTGCAATCTTGAAGGAATCTCCCAGGTTCCCGGCCCAACGAAAGCCCCCAGACCCAAATTGAGAGGGGCTGCTTGGGGGCCCCCTGGGGCCCCTTCAGGCCAGCTAGGTCTTTGGGTCCTGGCTCCTTCGGTTTGGGAGCTGTTGCTGCAGTTGGGCATGTTGGCCGGAGAGTGCTTCTCGGGCCTCGAACTGCAACCTTGCAGGAATCTCCCAGGTTCCCGGCCCAACAAAAGCCCCCAGACCCAAATGGAGAGGGGCTGCTTGGGGGCCCCCTGGGGGCCCTTCAGGCCAGCTAGGTCTTTGGGTCCTGGCTCCTTCGGTTTGGGAGCTGTTGCTGCAGTTGGGCATGTTGGCCGGAGAGTGCTTCTCGGGCCGCTAACTGCAACCTTGCAGGATTCTCCCAGGTGCTCAGCCTAAAGAAAGCCCCCAGATCCAAATGGAGAGGGGCTGCTTGGGGGCCCCCTGGGGGCACTTCAGGCCAGCTAGGTCTTTGGGTCCTGGCTCCTTCGCTTTGGGAGCTGTTGCTGCAGTTGGGCATGTTGGCCGGAGAGTGCTTCTCGGGCCGCGAACTGCAACCTTGCAGGAATCTCCCAGGTTCCCGGCCCAACGAAAGCCCCCAGACCCAAATTGAGAGGGGCTGCTTGGGGGCCCCCTGGGGGCCCTTCAGGCCAGCTAGGTCTTTGGGTCCTGGCTCCTTCGGTTTGGGAGATGTTGCTGCAGTTGGGCATGTTGGCCGGAGAGTGCTTCTCGGGCCGCGAACTGCAACCTTGCAGGTACCTCCCAGGTTCCCGGCCCAACGAAAGCCCCCAGACCCAAATTGAGAGGGGCTGCTTGGGGGCCCCCTGGGGGCCCTTCAGGCCAGCTAGGTCTTTGGGTCCTGGCTCCTTCGCTTTGGGAGCTGTTGCTGCAGTTGGGCATGTTGGCCGGAGAGTGCTTCTCGGGCCGCGAACTGCAACCTTGAAGGAATCTCCCAGGTTCCCGGCCCAACGAAAGCCCCCAGACCCAAATTGAGAGGGGCTGCTTGGGGGCCCCCTGGGGGCCCTTCAGGCCAGCTAGGTCTTTGGGTCCTGGCTCCTTCGGTTTGGGAGCTGTTGCTGCAGTTGGGCATGTTGGCCGGAGAGTGCTTCTCTGGCCGCGAACTGCAACCTTGAAGGAATCTCCCAGGTTCCCGGCCCAACGAAAGCCCCCAGACCCAAATTGAGAGGGGCTGCTTGGGGGCCCCCTGGGGGCACTTCAGGCCAGCTAGGTCTTTGGGTCCTGGCTCCTTCGGTTTGGGAGCTGTTGCTGCAGTTGGGCATGTTGGCCGGAGAGTGCTTCTCGGGCCGCGAACTGCAACCTTGCAGGATTCTCCCAGGTGCTCAGCCTAAAGAAAGCCCCCAGATCCAAATGGAGAGGGGCTGCTTGGGGGCCCCCTGGGGGCACTTCAGGCCAGCTAGGTCTTTGGGTCCTGGCTCCTTCGCTTTGGGAGCTGTTGCTGCAGTTGGGCATGTTGGCCGGAGAGTGCGTCTCGGGCCGCGAACTGCAACCTTGCAGGAATCTCCCAGGTTCCCGGCCCAACGAAAGCCCCCAGACCCAAATTGAGAGGGGCTGCTTGGGGGCCCCCTGGGGGCCCTTCAGGCCAGCTAGGTCTTTGTGTCCTGGCTCCTTCGGTTTGGGAGCTGTTGCTGCAGTTGGGCATGTTGGCCGGAGAGTGCTTCTCGGGCCGCGAACTGCAACCTTGCAGGAATCTCCCAGGTTCCCGGCCCAACGAAAGCCCCCAGACCCAAATTGAGAGGGGCTGCTTGGGGGCCCCCTGGGGACCCTTCAGGCCAGCTAGGTCTTTGGGTCCTGGCTCCTTCGGTTTGGGAGCTGTTGCTGCAGTTGGGCATGTTGGCCGGAGAGTGCTTCTCGGGCCGCGAACTGCAACCTTGCAGGTACCTCCCAGGTATCCATGCCCAACGAAAGCCCCCAGACCCAAATTGAGAGGGGCTGCTTGGGGGCCCCCTGGGGGCCCTTCAGGCCAGCTAGGTCTTTGTGTCCTGGCTCCTTCGGTTTGGGAGATGTTGCTGCAGTTGGGCATGTTGGCCGGAGAGTGCTTCTCGGGCCGCGAACTGCAACCTTGCAGGTACCTCCCAGGTTCCCGGCCCAACGAAAGCCCCCAGACCCAAATTGAGAGGGGCTGCTTGGGGGCCCCCTGGGGGCCCTTCAGGCCAGCTAGGTCTTTGGGTCCTGGCTCCTTCGGTTTGGGAGCTGTTGCTGCAGTTGGGCATGTTGGCCGGAGAGTGCTTCTCGGGCCGCGAACTGCAACCTTGAAGGAATCTCCCAGGTTCCCGGCCGAACGAAAGCCCCCAGACCCAAATTGAGAGGGGCTGCTTGGGGGCCCCCTTGGGGGCCCTTCAGGCCAGCTAGGTCTTTGGGTCCTGGCTCCTTCGCTTTGGGAGCTGTTGCTGCAGTTGGGCATGTTGGCCGGAGAGTGCTTCTCGGGCCGCGAACTGCAACCTTGCAGGAATCTCCCAGGTTCCCGGCCCAACGAAAGCCCCCAGACCCAAATGGAGAGGGGCTGCTTGGGGGCCCCATGGGGGCCCTTCAGGCCACCTAGGTCTTTGGGTCCTGGCTCCTTCGCTTTGGGAGCTGTTGCTGCAGTTGGGCATGTTGGCCGGAGAGTGCTTCTCGGGCCGCGAACTGCAACCTTGCAGGATTCTCCCAGGTTCCATGCCCAACGAAAGCCCCCAGACCCAAATGGAGAGGGGCTGCTTGGTGGCCTTCTGGGGGCCCTTCAGGCCAGCTAGGTCTTTGGGTCCTGGCTCCTTCGCTTTGGGAGCTGTTGCTGCAGTTGGGCATGTTGGCCGGAGAGTGCTTCTCGGGCCGCGAACTGCAACCTTGCAGGTACCTCCCAGGTTCCCGGCCCAACGAAAACCCCCAGACCCAAATGGAGAGGGGCTGCTTGGGGGCCTCCTGGGGCCCCTTCAGGCCAGCTAGGTCTTTGGGTCCTGGCTCCTTCGCTTTGGGAGCTGTTGCTGCAGTTGGGCATGTTGGCCGGAGAGTGCTTCTCGGGTCGCGAACTGCAACCTTGCAGGTACCTCCCAGGTTCCCGGCCCAACGAAAGCCCCCAGACCCAAATGGAGAGGGGCTGCTTGGGGGCCCCCTGGGGGCCCTTCAGGCCAGCTAGGTCTTTGGGTCCTGGCTCCTTCGGTTTGGGAGCTGTTGCTGCAGTTGGGCATGTTGGCCGGAGAGTGCTTCTCTGGCCGCGAACTGCAACCTTGAAGGAATCTCCCAGGTTCCCGGCCCAACGAAAGCCCCCAGACCCAAATGGAGAGGGGCTGCTTGGGGGCCCCCTGGGGGCCCTTCAGGCTAGCTAGGTCTTTGGGTCCTGGCTCCTTCGGTTTGGGAGCTGTTGCTGCAGTTGGGCATGTTGGCCGGAGAGTGCTTCTCGGGCCGCGAACTGCAACCTTGCAGGATTCTCCCAGGTGCTCAGCCTAAAGAAAGCCCCCAGACCCAAATTGAGAGGGGCTGCTTGGGGGCCCCCTGGGGGCCTTTCAGGCCAGCTAGGTCTTTGGGTCCTGGCTCCTTCGGTTTGGGAGCTGTTGCTGCAGTTGGGCATGTTGGCCGGAGAGTGCTTCTCCGGCCGCGAACTGCAACCTTGCAGGTACCTCCCAGGTTCCCGGCCCAACGAAAACCCCCAGACCCAAATGGAGAGGGGCTGCTTGGGGGCCCCCTGGGGGCCCTTCAGGCCAGCTAGGTCTTTGGGTCCTGGCTCCTTCGCTTTGGGAGCTGTTGCTGGATATTGGGCATGTTGGCCGGAGAGTGCTTCTCGGGCCGCGAACTGCAACCTTGCTGGTATCTCCCAGGTTCTCAGCCTAAAGAAAGCCCCCAGACCCAAATTGAGAGTGGCTACTTGGGGGCCCCCTGGGGGCCCTTCAGGCCAGCTAGGTCTTTGTTTCCTGGCTCATTCGGTTTGGGAGCTGTTGCTGCAGTTGGGCATGTTGGCCGGAGAGTGCTTCTCGGGCCTCGAACTGCAACCTTGCAGGAATCTCCCAGGTTCCCGGCCCAACAAAAGCCCCCAGACCCAAATGGAGAGGGGCTGCTTGGGGGCCTTCTGGGGGCCCTTCAGGCCAGCTACGTCTTTGGGTCCTGGCTCATTCGGTTTGGGAGCTGTTGCTGCAGTTGGGCATGTTGGCCGGAGAGTGCTTCTCGGGCCGCGAACTGCAACCTTGCATGTACCTCCCAGGTTCCCGGCCCAACGAAAGCCCCCAGACCCAAATTGAGAGGGGCTGCTTGGGGGCCCCCTGGGGGCCCTTCAGGCCAGCTAGGTCTTTGGGTCCTGTCTCCTTCGGTTTAGGAGCTGTTGCTGCAGTTGGGCATGTTGGCCGGAGAGTGCTTCTCGGGCCGCGAACTGCAACCTTGCAGGATTCTCCCAGGTTCCATGCCCAACGAAAGCCCCCAGACCCAAATTGAGAGGGGCTGCTTGGGGGCCCCCCTGGGGGCCCTTCAGGCCAGCTAGGTCTTTGGGTCCTGGCTCCTTCGGTTTGGGAGCTGTTGCTGCAGTTGGGCATGTTGGCCGGAGAGTGCTTCTCGGGCCGCGAACTGCAACCTTGCATGAATCTCCCAGGTTCCCGGCCCAAAGAAAGCCCCCAGACCCAAATTGAGAGGGGCTGCTTGGGGGCCCCCTGGGGGCCCTTCAGGCCAGCTAGATCTTTGGGTCCTGGCTCCTTCGCTTTGGGAGCTGTTGCTGCAGTTGGGCATGTTGGCCGGAGAGTGCTTCTCGGGCCGCGAACTGTAACCTTGCAGGTACCTCTCAGGTATCCATGCCCAACGAAAGCCCCCAGACCCAAATTGAGAGGGGCTGCTTGGGGGCCCCCTGGGGGCCCTTCAGGCCAGCTAGGTCTTTGGGTCCTGGCTCCTTCGCTTTGGGAGCTGTTGCTGCAGTTGGGCATGTTGGCCGGAGAGTGCTTCTCGGGCCGCGAACTGCAACCTTGCAGGTACCTCCCAGGTTCCCGGCCCAACGAAAACCCCCAGACCCAAATGGAGAGGGGCTGCTTGGGGGCCTCCTGGGGGCCCTTCAGGCCATCTAGGTCTTTGGGTCCTGGCTCCTTCGGTTTGGGAGCTGTTGCTGCAGTTGGGCATGTTGGCCGGAGAGTGCTTCTCGGGCCGCGAACTGCAACCTTGCAGGTGCCTCCCAGGTTCCCGGCCCAACGAAAGCCCCCAGACCCAAATGGAGAGGGGCTGCTTGGGGGCCCCCTGGGGGCCCTTCAGGCCAGCTAGGTCTTTGGGTCCTGGCTCCTTCGGTTTGGGAGCTGTTGCTGCAGTTGGGCATGTTGGCCGGAGAGTGCTTCTCGGGCCGCGAACTGCAACCTTGCAGGAATCTCCCAGGTTCCCGGCCCAACGAAAGCCCCCAGACCCAAATTGAGAGGGGCTGCTTGGGGGCCCCCTGGGGACCCTTCAGGCCAGCTAGGTCTTTGGGTCCTGGCTCCTTCGGTTTGGGAGATGTTGCTGCAGTTGTGCATGTTGGCCGGAGAGTGCTTCTCGGGCCGCGAACTGCAACCTTGCAGGTACCTCCCAGGTTCCCGGCCCAACGAAAGCCCCCAGACCCAAATTGAGAGGGGCTGCTTGGGGGCCCCCTGGGGGCCCTTCAGGCCAGCTAGGTCTTTGGGTCCTGGCTCCTTCGGTTTGGGAGCTGTTGCTGCAGTTGGGCATGTTGGCCGGAGAGTGCTTCTCGGGCCGCGAACTGCAACGTTGAAGGAATCTCCCAGGTTCCCGGCCCAACGAAAGCCCCCAGACCCAAATTGAGAGGGGCTGCTTGGGGGCCCCCTGGGGGCCCTTCAGGCCAGCTAGATCTTTGGGTCCTGGCTCCTTCGCTTTGGGAGCTGTTGCTGCAGTTGGGCATGTTGGCCGGAGAGTGCTTCTCGGGCCGCGAACTGTAACCTTGCAGGTACCTCTCAGGTATCCATGCCCAACGAAAGCCCCCAGACCCAAATTGAGAGGGGCTGCTTGGGGGCCCCCTGGGGGCCCTTCAGGCCAGCTAGGTCTTTGGGTCCTGGCTCCTTCGCTTTGGGAGCTGTTGCTGCAGTTGGGCATGTTGGCCGGAGAGTGCTTCTCGGGCCGCGAACTGCAACCTTGCAGGTACCTCCCAGGTTCCCAGCCCAACGAAAACCCCCAGACCCAAATGGAGAGGGGCTGCTTGGGGGCCTCCTGGGGGCCCTTCAGGCCAGCTAGGTCTTTGGGTCCTGGCTCCTTCGGTTTGGGAGCTGTTGCTGCAGTTGGGCATGTTGGGCGGAGAGTGCTTCTCGGGCCGCGAACTGCAATCTTGCAGGTGCCTCCCAGGTTCCCGGCCCAACGAAAGCCCCCAGACCCAAATTGAGAGGGGCTGCTTGGGGGCCCCCTGGGGGCCCTTCAGGCCAGCTAGCTCTTTGGGTCCTGGCTCCTTCGGTTTGGGAGCTGTTGCTGCAGTTGGGCATGTTGGCCGGAGAGTGCTTCTCGGGCCGCGATCTGCAACCTTGCAGGATTCTCCCTGGTTCCCGGCCCAACGAAAGCCCCCAGACCCAAATTGAGAGGGGCTGCTTGGGGGCCCCCTGGGGCCCCTTCAGGCCAGCTAGGTCTTTGGGTCCTGGCTCCTTCGGTTTGGGAGCTGTTGCTGCAGTTGGGCATGTTGGGCGGAGAGTGCTTCTCTGGCCGCGAACTGCAACCTTGAAGGAATCTCCCAGGTTCCCGGCCCAACGAAAGCCCCCAGACCCAAATTGAGAGGGGCTGCTTGGGGGCCCCCTGGGGCCCCTTCAGGCCAGCTAGGTCTTTGGGTCCTGGCTCCTTCGCTTTGGGAGCTGTTGCTGCAGTTGGGCATGTTGGCCGGAGAGTGCTTCTCGGGCCGCGAACTGCAACCTTGCATGAATCTCCCAGGTTCCCGGCCCAACAAAAGCCCCCAGACCCAAATTGAGAGGGGCTGCTTGGGGGCCCCCTGGGGGCCCTTCAGGCCAGCTAGGTCTTTGGGTCCTGGCTCCTTCGGTTTGGGAGCTGTTGCTGCAGTTGGGCATGTTGGCCGGAGAGTGCTTCTCGGGCCGCGAACTGCAACCTTGCAGGATTCTCCCAGGTGCTCAGCCTAAAGAAAGCCCCCAGATCCAAATTGAGAGGGGCTGCTTGGGGGCCCCCTGGGGGCACTTCAGGCCAGCTAGGTCTTTGGGTCCTGGCTCCTTCGCTTTGGGAGCTGTTGCTGCAGTTGGGCATGTTGGCCGGAGAGTGCTTCTCGGGCCGCGAACTGCAACCTTGCAGGAATCTCCCAGGTTCCCGGCCCAACGAAAGCCCCCAGACCCAAATTGAGAGGGGCTGCTTGGGGGCCCCCTGGGGGCCCTTCAGGCCAGCTAGGTCTTTGGGTCCTGGCTCCTTCGCTTTGGGAGCTGTTGCTGCAGTTGGGCATGTTGGCCGGAGAGTGCTTCTCGGGCCGCGAACTGCAACCTTGCAGGTACCTCTCAGGTATACATGCCCAATGAAAGCCCCCAGACCCAAATGGAGAGGGGCTGCTTGGTGGCCCCCTGGGGGCCCTTCAGGCCAGCTAGGTCTTTGGGTCCTGGCTCCTTCGCTTTGGGAGCTGTTGCTGGATATTGGGCATGTTGGCCGGAGAGTGCTTCTCGGGCCGCGAACTGCAACCTTGCAGGATTCTCCCAGGTTCCATGCCCAACGAAAGCCCCCAGACCCAAATGGAGAGGGGCTGCTTGGTGGCCTTCTGGGGGCCCTTCAGGCCAGCTAGGTCTTTGGGTCCTGGCTCCTTCGCTTTGGGAGCTGTTGCTGCAGTTGGGCATGTTGGCCGGAGAGTGCTTCTCGGGCCGCGAACTGCAACCTTGCAGGTACCTCCCAGGTTCCCGGCCCAACGAAAGCCCCCAGACCCAAATGGAGAGGGGCTGCTTGGGGGCCTCCTGGGGGCCCTTCAGGCCAGCTAGGTCTTTGGGTCCTGGCTCCTTCGCTTTGGGAGCTGTTGCTGCAGTTGGGCATGTTGGCCGGAGAGTGCTTCTCGGGCCGCGAACTGCAACCTTGCAGGTACCTCCCAGGTTCCCGGCCCAACGAAAGCCCCCAGACCCAAATGGAGAGGGGCTGCTTGGGGGCCCCCTGGGGGCCCTTCAGGCCAGCTAGGTCTTTGGGTCCTGGCTCCTTCGGTTTGGGAGCTGTTGCTGCAGTTGGGCATGTTGGCCGGAGAGTGCTTCTCGGGCCGCGAACTGCAACCTTGAAGGAATCTCCCAGGTTCCCGGCCCAACGAAAGCCCCCAGACCCAAATGGAGAGGGGCTGCTTGGGGGCCCCCTGGGGGCCCTTCAGGCCAGCTAGGTCTTTGGGTCCTGTCTCCTTCGGTTTAGGAGCTGTTGCTGCAGTTGGGCATGTTGGCCGGAGAGTGCTTCTCGGGCCGCGAACTGCAACCTTGCAGGATTCTCCCAGGTTCCATGCCCAACGAAAGCCCCCAGACCCAAATTGAGAGGGGCTGCTTGGGGGCCCCCCTGGGGGCCCTTCAGGCCAGCTAGGTCTTTGGGTCCTGGCTCCTTCGGTTTGGGAGCTGTTGCTGCAGTTGGGCATGTTGGCCGGAGAGTGCTTCTCGGGCCGCGAACTGCAACCTTGCATGAATCTCCAAGGTTCCCGGCCCAACGAAAGCCCCCAGACCCAAATGGAGAGGGGCTGCTTGGGGGCCCCCTGGGGGCCCTTCAGGCCAGCTAGATCTTTGGGTCCTGGCTCCTTCGCTTTGGGAGCTGTTGCTGCAGTTGGGCATGTTGGCCGGAGAGTGCTTCTCGGGCCGCGAACTGTAACCTTGCAGGTACCTCTCAGGTATCCATGCCCAACGAAAGCCCCCAGACCCAAATTGAGAGGGGCTGCTTGGGGGCCCCCTGGGGGCCCTTCAGGCCAGCTAGGTCTTTGGGTCCTGGCTCCTTCGCTTTGGGAGCTGTTGCTGCAGTTGGGCATGTTGGCCGGAGAGTGCTTCTCGGGCCGCGAACTGCAACCTTGCAGGTACCTCCCAGGTTCCCGGCCCAACGAAAACCCCCAGACCCAAATGGAGAGGGGCTGCTTGGGGGCCTCCTGGGGGCCCTTCAGGCCATCTAGGTCTTTGGGTCCTGGCTCCTTCGGTTTGGGAGCTGTTGCTGCAGTTGGGCATGTTGGCCGGAGAGTGCTTCTCGGGCCGCGAACTGCAACCTTGCAGGTGCCTCCCAGGTTCCCGGCCCAACGAAAGCCCCCAGACCCAAATGGAGAGGGGCTGCTTGGGGGCCCCCTGGGGGCCCTTCAGGCCAGCTAGCTCTTTGGGTCCTGGCTCCTTCGGTTTGGGAGCTGTTGCTGCAGTTGGGCATGTTGGCCGGAGAGTGCTTCTCGGGCCGCGATCTGCAACCTTGCAGGATTCTCCCAGGTTCCCGGCCCAACGAAAGCCCCCAGACCCAAATTGAGAGGGGCTGCTTGGGGGCCCCCTGGGGGCCCTTCAGGCCACCTAGGTCTTTGGGTCCTGGCTCCTTCGGTTTGGGAGCTGTTGCTGCAGTTGGGCATGTTGGGCGGAGAGTGCTTCTCTGGCCGCGAACTGCAACCTTGAAGGAATCTCCCAGGTTCCCGGCCCAACGAAAGCCCCCAGACCCAAATTGAGAGGGGCTGCTTGGGGGCCCCCTGGGGCCCCTTCAGGCCAGCTAGGTCTTTGGGTCCTGGCTCCTTCGCTTTGGGAGCTGTTGCTGCAGTTGGGCATGTTGGCCGGAGAGTGCTTCTCGGGCCGCGAACTGCAACCTTGCATGAATCTCCCAGGTTCCCGGCCCAACAAAAGCCCCCAGACCCAAATTGAGAGGGGCTGCTTGGGGGACCCCTGGGGCCCCTTCAGGCCAGCTAGGTCTTTGGGTCCTGGCTCCTTCGCTTTGGGAGCTGTTGCTGCAGTTGGGGATGTTGGCCGGAGAGTGCTTCTCGGGCCGCGAACTGCAACCTTGCAGGATTCTCCCAGGTGCTCAGCCTAAAGAAAGCCCCCAGATCCAAATTGAGAGGGGCTGCTTGGGGGTCCCCTGGGGGCACTTCAGGCCAGCTAGGTCTTTGGGTCCTGGCTCCTTCGCTTTGGGAGCTGTTGCTGCAGTTGGGCATGTTGGCCGGAGAGTGCTTCTCGGGCCGCGAACTGCAACCTTGCAGGAATCTCCCAGGTTCCCGGCCCAACGAAAGCCCCCAGACCCAAATTGAGAGGGGCTGCTTGGGGGCCCCCTGGGGGCCCTTCAGGCCAGCTAGGTCTTTGGGTCCTGGCTCCTTCGCTTTGGGAGCTGTTGCTGCAGTTGGGCATGTTGGCCGGAGAGTGCTTCTCGGGCCGCGAACTGCAACCTTGCAGGTACCTCCCAGGTTCCCGGCCCAACGAAAGCCCCCAGACCCAAATGGAGAGGGGCTGCTTGGGGGCCCCCTGGGGGCCCTTCAGGCCAGCTAGGTCTTTGGGTCCTGGCTCCTTCGGTTTGGGAGCTGTTGCTGCAGTTGGGCATGTTGGGCGGAGAGTGCTTCTCGGGCCGCGAACTGCAATCTTGCAGGTGCCTCCCAGGTTCCCGGCCCAACGAAAGCCCCCAGACCCAAATTGAGAGGGGCTGCTTGGGGGCCCCCTGGGGGCCCTTCAGGCCAGCTAGCTCTTTGGGTCCTGGCTCCTTCGGTTTGGGAGCTGTTGCTGCAGTTGGGCATGTTGGCCGGAGAGTGCTTCTCGGGCCGCGATCTGCAACCTTGCAGGATTCTCCCTGGTTCCCGGCCCAACGAAAGCCCCCAGACCCAAATTGAGAGGGGCTGCTTGGGGGCCCCCTGGGGCCCCTTCAGGCCAGCTAGGTCTTTGGGTCCTGGCTCCTTCGGTTTGGGAGCTGTTGCTGCAGTTGGGCATGTTGGGCGGAGAGTGCTTCTCTGGCCGCGAACTGCAACCTTGAAGGAATCTCCCAGGTTCCCGGCCCAACGAAAGCCCCCAGACCCAAATTGAGAGGGGCTGCTTGGGGGCCCCCTGGGGCCCCTTCAGGCCAGCTAGGTCTTTGGGTCCTGGCTCCTTCGCTTTGGGAGCTGTTGCTGCAGTTGGGCATGTTGGCCGGAGAGTGCTTCTCGGGCCGCGAACTGCAACCTTGCATGAATCTCCCAGGTTCCCGGCCCAACAAAAGCCCCCAGACCCAAATTGAGAGGGGCTGCTTGGGGGCCCCCTGGGGGCCCTTCAGGCCAGCTAGGTCTTTGGGTCCTGGCTCCTTCGGTTTGGGAGCTGTTGCTGCAGTTGGGCATGTTGGCCGGAGAGTGCTTCTCGGGCCGCGAACTGCAACCTTGCAGGATTCTCCCAGGTGCTCAGCCTAAAGAAAGCCCCCAGATCCAAATTGAGAGGGGCTGCTTGGGGGCCCCCTGGGGGCACTTCAGGCCAGCTAGGTCTTTGGGTCCTGGCTCCTTCGCTTTGGGAGCTGTTGCTGCAGTTGGGCATGTTGGCCGGAGAGTGCTTCTCGGGCCGCGAACTGCAACCTTGCAGGAATCTCCCAGGTTCCCGGCCCAACGAAAGCCCCCAGACCCAAATTGAGAGGGGCTGCTTGGGGGCCCCCTGGGGGCCCTTCAGGCCAGCTAGGTCTTTGGGTCCTGGCTCCTTCGCTTTGGGAGCTGTTGCTGCAGTTGGGCATGTTGGCCGGAGAGTGCTTCTCGGGCCGCGAACTGCAACCTTGCAGGTACCTCTCAGGTATACATGCCCAATGAAAGCCCCCAGACCCAAATGGAGAGGGGCTGCTTGGTGGCCCCCTGGGGGCCCTTCAGGCCAGCTAGGTCTTTGGGTCCTGGCTCCTTCGCTTTGGGAGCTGTTGCTGGATATTGGGCATGTTGGCCGGAGAGTGCTTCTCGGGCCGCGAACTGCAACCTTGCAGGATTCTCCCAGGTTCCATGCCCAACGAAAGCCCCCAGACCCAAATGGAGAGGGGCTGCTTGGTGGCCTTCTGGGGGCCCTTCAGGCCAGCTAGGTCTTTGGGTCCTGGCTCCTTCGCTTTGGGAGCTGTTGCTGCAGTTGGGCATGTTGGCCGGAGAGTGCTTCTCGGGCCGCGAACTGCAACCTTGCAGGTACCTCCCAGGTTCCCGGCCCAACGAAAGCCCCCAGACCCAAATGGAGAGGGGCTGCTTGGGGGCCTCCTGGGGGCCCTTCAGGCCAGCTAGGTCTTTGGGTCCTGGCTCCTTCGCTTTGGGAGCTGTTGCTGCAGTTGGGCATGTTGGCCGGAGAGTGCTTCTCGGGCCGCGAACTGCAACCTTGCAGGTACCTCCCAGGTTCCCGGCCCAACGAAAGCCCCCAGACCCAAATGGAGAGGGGCTGCTTGGGGGCCCCCTGGGGGCCCTTCAGGCCAGCTAGGTCTTTGGGTCCTGGCTCCTTCGGTTTGGGAGCTGTTGCTGCAGTTGGGCATGTTGGCCGGAGAGTGCTTCTCTGGCCGCGAACTGCAACCTTGAAGGAATCTCCCAGGTTCCCGGCCCAACGAAAGCCCCCAGACCCAAATGGAGAGGGGCTGCTTGGGGGCCCCCTGGGGGCCCTTCAGGCCAGCTAGGTCTTTGGGTCCTGTCTCCTTCGGTTTAGGAGCTGTTGCTGCAGTTGGGCATGTTGGCCGGAGAGTGCTTCTCGGGCCGCGAACTGCAACCTTGCAGGATTCTCCCAGGTTCCATGCCCAACGAAAGCCCCCAGACCCAAATTGAGAGGGGCTGCTTGGGGGCCCCCCTGGGGGCCCTTCAGGCCAGCTAGGTCTTTGGGTCCTGGCTCCTTCGGTTTGGGAGCTGTTGCTGCAGTTGGGCATGTTGGCCGGAGAGTGCTTCTCGGGCCGCGAACTGCAACCTTGCATGAATCTCCAAGGTTCCCGGCCCAACGAAAGCCCCCAGACCCAAATGGAGAGGGGCTGCTTGGGGGCCCCCTGGGGGCCCTTCAGGCCAGCTAGATCTTTGGGTCCTGGCTCCTTCGCTTTGGGAGCTGTTGCTGCAGTTGGGCATGTTGGCCGGAGAGTGCTTCTCGGGCCGCGAACTGTAACCTTGCAGGTACCTCTCAGGTATCCATGCCCAACGAAAGCCCCCAGACCCAAATTGAGAGGGGCTGCTTGGGGGCCCCCTGGGGGCCCTTCAGGCCAGCTAGGTCTTTGGGTCCTGGCTCCTTCGCTTTGGGAGCTGTTGCTGCAGTTGGGCATGTTGGCCGGAGAGTGCTTCTCGGGCCGCGAACTGCAACCTTGCAGGTACCTCCCAGGTTCCCGGCCCAACGAAAACCCCCAGACCCAAATGGAGAGGGGCTGCTTGGGGGCCTCCTGGGGGCCCTTCAGGCCATCTAGGTCTTTGGGTCCTGGCTCCTTCGGTTTGGGAGCTGTTGCTGCAGTTGGGCATGTTGGCCGGAGAGTGCTTCTCGGGCCGCGAACTGCAACCTTGCAGGTGCCTCCCAGGTTCCCGGCCCAACGAAAGCCCCCAGACCCAAATGGAGAGGGGCTGCTTGGGGGCCCCCTGGGGGCCCTTCAGGCCAGCTAGCTCTTTGGGTCCTGGCTCCTTCGGTTTGGGAGCTGTTGCTGCAGTTGGGCATGTTGGCCGGAGAGTGCTTCTCGGGCCGCGATCTGCAACCTTGCAGGATTCTCCCAGGTTCCCGGCCCAACGAAAGCCCCCAGACCCAAATTGAGAGGGGCTGCTTGGGGGCCCCCTGGGGGCCCTTCAGGCCACCTAGGTCTTTGGGTCCTGGCTCCTTCGGTTTGGGAGCTGTTGCTGCAGTTGGGCATGTTGGGCGGAGAGTGCTTCTCTGGCCGCGAACTGCAACCTTGAAGGAATCTCCCAGGTTCCCGGCCCAACGAAAGCCCCCAGACCCAAATTGAGAGGGGCTGCTTGGGGGCCCCCTGGGGCCCCTTCAGGCCAGCTAGGTCTTTGGGTCCTGGCTCCTTCGCTTTGGGAGCTGTTGCTGCAGTTGGGCATGTTGGCCGGAGAGTGCTTCTCGGGCCGCGAACTGCAACCTTGCATGAATCTCCCAGGTTCCCGGCCCAACAAAAGCCCCCAGACCCAAATTGAGAGGGGCTGCTTGGGGGACCCCTGGGGCCCCTTCAGGCCAGCTAGGTCTTTGGGTCCTGGCTCCTTCGCTTTGGGAGCTGTTGCTGCAGTTGGGGATGTTGGCCGGAGAGTGCTTCTCGGGCCGCGAACTGCAACCTTGCAGGATTCTCCCAGGTGCTCAGCCTAAAGAAAGCCCCCAGATCCAAATTGAGAGGGGCTGCTTGGGGGTCCCCTGGGGGCACTTCAGGCCAGCTAGGTCTTTGGGTCCTGGCTCCTTCGCTTTGGGAGCTGTTGCTGCAGTTGGGCATGTTGGCCGGAGAGTGCTTCTCGGGCCGCGAACTGCAACCTTGCAGGAATCTCCCAGGTTCCCGGCCCAACGAAAGCCCCCAGACCCAAATTGAGAGGGGCTGCTTGGGGGCCCCCTGGGGGCCCTTCAGGCCATCTAGGTCTTTGGGTCCTGGCTCCTTCGGTTTGGGAGCTGTTGCTGCAGTTGGGCATGTTGGCCGGAGAGTGCTTCTCGGGCCGCGAACTGCAACCTTGCAGGTAGCTCCCAGGTTCCCGGCCCAACGAAAGCCCCCAGACCCAAATGGAGAGGGGCTGCTTGGGGGCCCCCTGGGGGCCCTTCAGGCCAGCTAGGTCTTTGGGTCCTGGCTCCTTCGCTTTGGGAGCTGTTGCTGCAGTTGGGCATGTTGGGCGGAGAGTGCTTCTCTGGCCGCGAACTTCAACCTTGAAGGAATCTCCCAGGTTCCCGGCCCAACTAAAGCCCCCAGACCCAAATGGAGAGGGGCTGCTTGGTGGCCCCCTGGGGGCCCTTCAGGCCAGCTAGGTCTTTGGGTCCTGGCTCCTTCGGTTTGGGAGCTGTTGCTGCAGTTGGGCATGTTGGCCGGAGAGTGCTTCTCGGGCCGCGAACTGTAACCTTGCAGGTACCTCTCAGGTATACATGCCCAACGAAAGCCCCCAGACCCAAATGGAGAGGGGCTGCTTGGGGGCCCCCTGGGGGCCCTTCAGGCCAGCTAGGTCTTTGGGTCCTGGCTCCTTCGCTTTGGGAGCTGTTGCTGCAGTTGGGCATGTTGGCCGGAGAGTGCTTCTCGGGCCGCGAACTGCAACCTTGCAGGATTCTCCCAGGTTCCCGGCTTAACGAAAGCCCCCAGACCCAAATGGAGAGGGGCTGCTTGGGGGCCCCATGGGGGCCCTTCAGGCCAGCTAGGTCTTTGGGTCCTGGCTCCTTCGGTTTGGGAGCTGTTGCTGCAGTTGGGCATGTTGGCCGGAGAGTGCTTCTCGGGCCGCGAACTGCAACCTTGAAGGAATCTCCCAGGTTCCCGGCCGAACGAAAGCCCCCAGACCCAAATTGAGAGGGGCTGCTTGGGGGCCCCCTTGGGGGCCCTTCAGGCCAGCTAGGTCTTTGGGTCCTGGCTCCTTCGCTTTGGGAGCTGTTGCTGCAGTTGGGCATGTTGGCCGGAGAGTGCTTCTCGGGCCGCGAACTGCAACCTTGCAGGAATCTCCCAGGTTCCCGGCCCAACGAAAGCCCCCAGACCCAAATGGAGAGGGGCTGCTTGGGGGCCCCATGGGGGCCCTTCAGGCCACCTAGGTCTTTGGGTCCTGGCTCCTTCGCTTTGGGAGCTGTTGCTGCAGTTGGGCATGTTGGCCGGAGAGTGCTTCTCGGGCCGCGAACTGCAACCTTGCAGGATTCTCCCAGGTTCCATGCCCAACGAAAGCCCCCAGACCCAAATGGAGAGGGGCTGCTTGGTGGCCTTCTGGGGGCCCTTCAGGCCAGCTAGGTCTTTGGGTCCTGGCTCCTTCGCTTTGGGAGCTGTTGCTGCAGTTGGGCATGTTGGCCGGAGAGTGCTTCTCGGGCCGCGAACTGCAACCTTGCAGGTACCTCCCAGGTTCCCGGCCCAACGAAAACCCCCAGACCCAAATGGAGAGGGGCTGCTTGGGGGCCTCCTGGGGGCCCTTCAGGCCAGCTAGGTCTTTGGGTCCTGGCTCCTTCGCTTTGGGAGCTGTTGCTGCAGTTGGGCATGTTGGCCGGAGAGTGCTTCTCGGGTCGCGAACTGCAACCTTGCAGGTACCTCCCAGGTTCCCGGCCCAACGAAAGCCCCCAGACCCAAATGGAGAGGGGCTGCTTGGGGGCCCCCTGGGGGCCCTTCAGGCCAGCTAGGTCTTTGGGTCCTGGCTCCTTCGCTTTGGGAGCTGTTGCTGCAGTTGGGCATGTTGGCCGGAGAGTGCTTCTCGGGCCGCGAACTGTAACTTGCAGGTACCTCTCAGGTATACATGCCCAAAGAAAGCCCCCAGACCCAAATGGAGAGGGGCTGCTTGGTGGCCCCCTGGGGGCCCTTCAGGCCAGCTAGGTCTTTGGGTCCTGGCTCCTTCGGTTTGGGAGCTGTTGCTGCAGTTGGGCATGTTGGCCGGAGAGTGCTTCTCGGGCCGCGAACTGCAACCTTGCAGGTAGCTCCCAGGTTCCCGGCCCAACGAAAGCCCCCAGACCCAAATGGAGAGGGGCTGCTTGGGGGCCCCCTGGGGGCCCTTCAGGCCAGCTAGGTCTTTGGGTCCTGGCTCCTTCGCTTTGGGAGCTGTTGCTGCAGTTGGGCATGTTGGGCGGAGAGTGCTTCTCTGGCCGCGAACTTCAACCTTGAAGGAATCTCCCAGGTTCCCGGCCCAACTAAAGCCCCCAGACCCAAATGGAGAGGGGCTGCTTGGTGGCCCCCCTGGGGGCCCTTCAGGCCAGCTAGGTCTTTGGGTCCTGGCTCCTTCGCTTTGGGAGCTGTTGCTGCAGTTGGGCATGTTGGCCGGAGAGTGCTTCTCGGGCCGCGAACTGCAACCTTGCAGGAATCTCCCAGGTTCCCGGCCCAACGAAAGCCCCCAGACCCAAATGGAGAGGGGCTGCTTGGAGGCCCCATGGGGGCCCTTCAGGCCACCTAGGTCTTTGGGTCCTGGCTCCTTCGCTTTGGGAGCTGTTGCTGCAGTTGGGCATGTTGGCCGGAGAGTGCTTCTCGGGCCGCGAACTGCAACCTTGCAGGATTCTCCCAGGTTCCATGCCCAACGAAAGCCCCCAGACCCAAATGGAGAGGGGCTGCTTGGTGGCCTTCTGGGGGCCCTTCAGGCCAGCTAGGTCTTTGGGTCCTGGCTCCTTCGCTTTGGGAGCTGTTGCTGCAGTTGGGCATGTTGGCCGGAGAGTGCTTCTCGGGCCGCGAACTGCAACCTTGCAGGTACCTCCCAGGTTCCCGGCCCAACGAAAACCCCCAGACCCAAATGGAGAGGGGCTGCTTGGGGGCCTCCTGGGGGCCCTTCAGGCCAGCTAGGTCTTTGGGTCCTGGCTCCTTCGCTTTGGGAGCTGTTGCTGCAGTTGGGCATGTTGGCCGGAGAGTGCTTCTCGGGTCGCGAACTGCAACCTTGCAGGTACCTCCCAGGTTCCCGGCCCAACGAAAGCCCCCAGACCCAAATGGAGAGGGGCTGCTTGGGGGCCCCCTGGGGGCCCTTCAGGCCAGCTAGGTCTTTGGGTCCTGGCTCCTTCGCTTTGGGAGCTGTTGCTGCAGTTGGGCATGTTGGCCGGAGAGTGCTTCTCGGGCCGCGAACTGTAACTTGCAGGTACCTCTCAGGTATACATGCCCAAAGAAAGCCCCCAGACCCAAATGGAGAGGGGCTGCTTGGTGGCCCCCTGGGGGCCCTTCAGGCCAGCTAGGTCTTTGGGTCCTGGCTCCTTCGGTTTGGGAGCTGTTGCTGCAGTTGGGCATGTTGGCCGGAGAGTGCTTCTCGGGCCGCGAACTGCAACCTTGCAGGTAGCTCCCAGGTTCCCGGCCCAACGAAAGCCCCCAGACCCAAATGGAGAGGGGCTGCTTGGGGGCCCCCTGGGGGCCCTTCAGGCCAGCTAGGTCTTTGGGTCCTGGCTCCTTCGCTTTGGGAGCTGTTGCTGCAGTTGGGCATGTTGGGCGGAGAGTGCTTCTCTGGCCGCGAACTTCAACCTTGAAGGAATCTCCCAGGTTCCCGGCCCAACTAAAGCCCCCAGACCCAAATGGAGAGGGGCTGCTTGGTGGCCCCCCTGGGGGCCCTTCAGGCCAGCTAGGTCTTTGGGTCCTGGCTCCTTCGGTTTGGGAGCTGTTGCTGCAGTTGGGCATGTTGGCCGGAGAGTGCTTCTCGGGCCGCGAACTGTAACCTTGCAGGTACCTCTCAGGTATACATGCCCAACGAAAGCCCCCAGACCCAAATGGAGAGGGGCTGCTTGGGGGCCCCCTGGGGGCCCTTCAGGCCAGCTAGGTCTTTGGGTCCTGGCTCCTTCGCTTTGGGAGCTGTTGCTGCAGTTGGGCATGTTGGCCGGAGAGTGCTTCTCGGGCCGCGAACTGCAACCTTGCAGGTACCTCCCAGGTTCCCGGCCCAACGAAAACCCCCAGACCCAAATGGAGAGGGGCTGCTTGGGGGCCTCCTGGGGGCCCTTCAGGCCAGCTAGGTCTTTGGGTCCTGGCTCCTTCGCTTTGGGAGCTGTTGCTGCAGTTGGGCATGTTGGCCGGAGAGTGCTTCTCGGGCCGCGAACTGCAACCTTGCAGGTACCTCCCAGGTTCCCGGCCCAACGAAAGCCCCCAGACCCAAATGGAGAGGGGCTGCTTGGGGGCCCCCTGGGGGCCCTTCAGGCCAGCTAGGTCTTTGGGTCCTGGCTCCTTCGGTTTGGGAGCTGTTGCTGCAGTTGGGCATGTTGGCCGGAGAGTGCTTCTCGGGCCGCGAACTGCAACCTTGCAGGTACCTCCCAGGTTCCCGGCCCAACGAAAACCCCCAGACCCAAATGGAGAGGGGCTGCTTGGGGGCCCCCTGGGGGCCCTTCAGGCCAGCTAGGTCTTTGGGTCCTGGCTCCTTCGCTTTGGGAGCTGTTGCTGGATATTGGGCATGTTGGCCGGAGAGTGCTTCTCGGGCCGCGAACTGCAACCTTGCTGGTATCTCCCAGGTTCTCAGCCTAAAGAAAGCCCCCAGACCCAAATTGAGAGTGGCTACTTGGGGGCCCCCTGGGGGCCCTTCAGGCCAGCTAGGTCTTTGTGTCCTGGCTCATTCGGTTTGGGAGCTGTTGCTGCAGTTGGGCATGTTGGCCGGAGAGTGCTTCTCGGGCCTCGAACTGCAACCTTGCAGGAATCTCCCAGGTTCCCGGCCCAACAAAAGCCCCCAGACCCAAATGGAGAGGGGCTGCTTGGGGGCCTTCTGGGGGCCCTTCAGGCCAGCTACGTCTTTGGGTCCTGGCTCATTCGGTTTGGGAGCTGTTGCTGCAGTTGGGCATGTTGGCCGGAGAGTGCTTCTCGGGCCGCGAACTGCAACCTTGCAGGTACCTCCCAGGTTCCCGGCCCAACGAAAGCCCCCAGACCCAAATTGAGAGGGGCTGCTTGGGGGCCCCCTGGGGGCCCTTCAGGCCAGCTAGGTCTTTGGGTCCTGTCTCCTTCGGTTTAGGAGCTGTTGCTGCAGTTGGGCATGTTGGCCGGAGAGTGCTTCTCGGGCCGCGAACTGCAACCTTGCAGGATTCTCCCAGGTTCCATGCCCAACGAAAGCCCCCAGACCCAAATTGAGAGGGGCTGCTTGGGGGCCCCCCTGGGGGCCCTTCAGGCCAGCTAGGTCTTTGGGTCCTGGCTCCTTCGGTTTGGGAGCTGTTGCTGCAGTTGGGCATGTTGGCCGGAGAGTGCTTCTCGGGCCGCGAACTGCAACCTTGCATGAATCTCCAAGGTTCCCGGCCCAACGAAAGCCCCCAGACCCAAATGGAGAGGGGCTGCTTGGGGGCCCCCTGGGGGCCCTTCAGGCCAGCTAGATCTTTGGGTCCTGGCTCCTTCGCTTTGGGAGCTGTTGCTGCAGTTGGGCATGTTGGCCGGAGAGTGCTTCTCGGGCCGCGAACTGTAACCTTGCAGGTACCTCTCAGGTATCCATGCCCAACGAAAGCCCCCAGACCCAAATTGAGAGGGGCTGCTTGGGGGCCCCCTTGGGGGCCCTTCAGGCCAGCTAGGTCTTTGGGTCCTGGCTCCTTCGCTTTGGGAGCTGTTGCTGCAGTTGGGCATGTTGGCCGGAGAGTGCTTCTCGGGCCGCGAACTGCAACCTTGCAGGTACCTCCCAGGTTCCCGGCCCAACGAAAACCCCCAGACCCAAATGGAGAGGGGCTGCTTGGGGGCCTCCTGGGGGCCCTTCAGGCCATCTAGGTCTTTGGGTCCTGGCTCCTTCGGTTTGGGAGCTGTTGCTGCAGTTGGGCATGTTGGCCGGAGAGTGCTTCTCGGGCCGCGAACTGCAACCTTGCAGGTGCCTCCCAGGTTCCCGGCCCAACGAAAGCCCCCAGACCCAAATGGAGAGGGGCTGCTTGGGGGCCCCCTGGGGGCCCTTCAGGCCAGCTAGCTCTTTGGGTCCTGGCTCCTTCGGTTTGGGAGCTGTTGCTGCAGTTGGGCATGTTGGCCGGAGAGTGCTTCTCGGGCCGCGATCTGCAACCTTGCAGGATTCTCCCAGGTTCCCGGCCCAACGAAAGCCCCCAGACCCAAATTGAGAGGGGCTGCTTGGGGGCCCCCTGGGGGCCCTTCAGGCCACCTAGGTCTTTGGGTCCTGGCTCCTTCGGTTTGGGAGCTGTTGCTGCAGTTGGGCATGTTGGGCGGAGAGTGCTTCTCTGGCCGCGAACTGCAACCTTGAAGGAATCTCCCAGGTTCCCGGCCCAACGAAAGCCCCCAGACCCAAATTGAGAGGGGCTGCTTGGGGGCCCCCTGGGGCCCCTTCAGGCCAGCTAGGTCTTTGGGTCCTGGCTCCTTCGCTTTGGGAGCTGTTGCTGCAGTTGGGCATGTTGGCCGGAGAGTGCTTCTCGGGCCGCGAACTGCAACCTTGCATGAATCTCCCAGGTTCCCGGCCCAACAAAAGCCCCCAGACCCAAATTGAGAGGGGCTGCTTGGGGGACCCCTGGGGCCCCTTCAGGCCAGCTAGGTCTTTGGGTCCTGGCTCCTTCGCTTTGGGAGCTGTTGCTGCAGTTGGGGATGTTGGCCGGAGAGTGCTTCTCGGGCCGCGAACTGCAACCTTGCAGGATTCTCCCAGGTGCTCAGCCTAAAGAAAGCCCCCAGATCCAAATTGAGAGGGGCTGCTTGGGGGTCCCCTGGGGGCACTTCAGGCCAGCTAGGTCTTTGGGTCCTGGCTCCTTCGCTTTGGGAGCTGTTGCTGCAGTTGGGCATGTTGGCCGGAGAGTGCTTCTCGGGCCGCGAACTGCAACCTTGCAGGAATCTCCCAGGTTCCCGGCCCAACGAAAGCCCCCAGACCCAAATTGAGAGGGGCTGCTTGGGGGCCCCCTGGGGGCCCTTCAGGCCATCTAGGTCTTTGGGTCCTGGCTCCTTCGCTTTGGGAGCTGTTGCTGCAGTTGGGCATGTTGGCCGGAGAGTGCTTCTCGGGCCGCGAACTGCAACCTTGCAGGTAGCTCCCAGGTTCCCGGCCCAACGAAAGCCCCCAGACCCAAATGGAGAGGGGCTGCTTGGGGGCCCCCTGGGGGCCCTTCAGGCCAGCTAGGTCTTTGGGTCCTGGCTCCTTCGCTTTGGGAGCTGTTGCTGCAGTTGGGCATGTTGGGCGGAGAGTGCTTCTCTGGCCGCGAACTTCAACCTTGAAGGAATCTCCCAGGTTCCCGGCCCAACTAAAGCCCCCAGACCCAAATGGAGAGGGGCTGCTTGGTGGCCCCCTGGGGGCCCTTCAGGCCAGCTAGGTCTTTGGGTCCTGGCTCCTTCGGTTTGGGAGCTGTTGCTGCAGTTGGGCATGTTGGCCGGAGAGTGCTTCTCGGGCCGCGAACTGTAACCTTGCAGGTACCTCTCAGGTATACATGCCCAACGAAAGCCCCCAGACCCAAATGGAGAGGGGCTGCTTGGGGGCCCCCTGGGGGCCCTTCAGGCCAGCTAGGTCTTTGGGTCCTGGCTCCTTCGCTTTGGGAGCTGTTGCTGCAGTTGGGCATGTTGGCCGGAGAGTGCTTCTCGGGCCGCGAACTGCAACCTTGCAGGATTCTCCCAGGTTCCCGGCTTAACGAAAGCCCCCAGACCCAAATGGAGAGGGGCTGCTTGGGGGCCCCATGGGGGCCCTTCAGGCCAGCTAGGTCTTTGGGTCCTGGCTCCTTCGGTTTGGGAGCTGTTGCTGCAGTTGGGCATGTTGGCCGGAGAGTGCTTCTCGGGCCGCGAACTGCAACCTTGAAGGAATCTCCCAGGTTCCCGGCCGAACGAAAGCCCCCAGACCCAAATTGAGAGGGGCTGCTTGGGGGCCCCCTTGGGGGCCCTTCAGGCCAGCTAGGTCTTTGGGTCCTGGCTCCTTCGCTTTGGGAGCTGTTGCTGCAGTTGGGCATGTTGGCCGGAGAGTGCTTCTCGGGCCGCGAACTGCAACCTTGCAGGAATCTCCCAGGTTCCCGGCCCAACGAAAGCCCCCAGACCCAAATGGAGAGGGGCTGCTTGGGGGCCCCATGGGGGCCCTTCAGGCCACCTAGGTCTTTGGGTCCTGGCTCCTTCGCTTTGGGAGCTGTTGCTGCAGTTGGGCATGTTGGCCGGAGAGTGCTTCTCGGGCCGCGAACTGCAACCTTGCAGGATTCTCCCAGGTTCCATGCCCAACGAAAGCCCCCAGACCCAAATGGAGAGGGGCTGCTTGGTGGCCTTCTGGGGGCCCTTCAGGCCAGCTAGGTCTTTGGGTCCTGGCTCCTTCGCTTTGGGAGCTGTTGCTGCAGTTGGGCATGTTGGCCGGAGAGTGCTTCTCGGGCCGCGAACTGCAACCTTGCAGGTACCTCCCAGGTTCCCGGCCCAACGAAAACCCCCAGACCCAAATGGAGAGGGGCTGCTTGGGGGCCTCCTGGGGGCCCTTCAGGCCAGCTAGGTCTTTGGGTCCTGGCTCCTTCGCTTTGGGAGCTGTTGCTGCAGTTGGGCATGTTGGCCGGAGAGTGCTTCTCGGGTCGCGAACTGCAACCTTGCAGGTACCTCCCAGGTTCCCGGCCCAACGAAAGCCCCCAGACCCAAATGGAGAGGGGCTGCTTGGGGGCCCCCTGGGGGCCCTTCAGGCCAGCTAGGTCTTTGGGTCCTGGCTCCTTCGGTTTGGGAGCTGTTGCTGCAGTTGGGCATGTTGGCCGGAGAGTGCTTCTCTGGCCGCGAACTGCAACCTTGAAGGAATCTCCCAGGTTCCCGGCCCAACGAAAGCCCCCAGACCCAAATGGAGAGGGGCTGCTTGGGGGCCCCCTGGGGGCCCTTCAGGCTAGCTAGGTCTTTGGGTCCTGGCTCCTTCGGTTTGGGAGCTGTTGCTGCAGTTGGGCATGTTGGCCGGAGAGTGCTTCTCGGGCCGCGAACTGCAACCTTGCAGGATTCTCCCAGGTGCTCAGCCTAAAGAAAGCCCCCAGACCCAAATTGAGAGGGGCTGCTTGGGGGCCCCCTGGGGGCCTTTCAGGCCAGCTAGGTCTTTGGGTCCTGGCTCCTTCGGTTTGGGAGCTGTTGCTGCAGTTGGGCATGTTGGCCGGAGAGTGCTTCTCCGGCCGCGAACTGCAACCTTGCAGGTACCTCCCAGGTTCCCGGCCCAACGAAAACCCCCAGACCCAAATGGAGAGGGGCTGCTTGGGGGCCCCCTGGGGGCCCTTCAGGCCAGCTAGGTCTTTGGGTCCTGGCTCCTTCGCTTTGGGAGCTGTTGCTGGATATTGGGCATGTTGGCCGGAGAGTGCTTCTCGGGCCGCGAACTGCAACCTTGCTGGTATCTCCCAGGTTCTCAGCCTAAAGAAAGCCCCCAGACCCAAATTGAGAGTGGCTACTTGGGGGCCCCCTGGGGGCCCTTCAGGCCAGCTAGGTCTTTGTTTCCTGGCTCATTCGGTTTGGGAGCTGTTGCTGCAGTTGGGCATGTTGGCCGGAGAGTGCTTCTCGGGCCTCGAACTGCAACCTTGCAGGAATCTCCCAGGTTCCCGGCCCAACAAAAGCCCCCAGACCCAAATGGAGAGGGGCTGCTTGGGGGCCTTCTGGGGGCCCTTCAGGCCAGCTACGTCTTTGGGTCCTGGCTCATTCGGTTTGGGAGCTGTTGCTGCAGTTGGGCATGTTGGCCGGAGAGTGCTTCTCGGGCCGCGAACTGCAACCTTGCAGGTACCTCCCAGGTTCCCGGCCCAACGAAAGCCCCCAGACCCAAATGGAGAGGGGCTGCTTGGGGGCCCCCTGGGGGCCCTTCAGGCCAGCTAGGTCTTTGGGTCCTGTCTCCTTCGGTTTAGGAGCTGTTGCTGCAGTTGGGCATGTTGGCCGGAGAGTGCTTCTCGGGCCGCGAACTGCAACCTTGCAGGATTCTCCCAGGTTCCATGCCCAACGAAAGCCCCCAGACCCAAATTGAGAGGGGCTGCTTGGGGGCCCCCCTGGGGGCCCTTCAGGCCAGCTAGGTCTTTGGGTCCTGGCTCCTTCGGTTTGGGAGCTGTTGCTGCAGTTGGGCATGTTGGCCGGAGAGTGCTTCTCGGGCCGCGAACTGCAACCTTGCATGAATCTCCCAGGTTCCCGGCCCAAAGAAAGCCCCCAGACCCAAATTGAGAGGGGCTGCTTGGGGGCCCCCTGGGGGCCCTTCAGGCCAGCTAGATCTTTGGGTCCTGGCTCCTTCGCTTTGGGAGCTGTTGCTGCAGTTGGGCATGTTGGCCGGAGAGTGCTTCTCGGGCCGCGAACTGTAACCTTGCAGGTACCTCTCAGGTATCCATGCCCAACGAAAGCCCCCAGACCCAAATTGAGAGGGGCTGCTTGGGGGCCCCCTGGGGGCCCTTCAGGCCAGCTAGGTCTTTGGGTCCTGGCTCCTTCGCTTTGGGAGCTGTTGCTGCAGTTGGGCATGTTGGCCGGAGAGTGCTTCTCGGGCCGCGAACTGCAACCTTGCAGGTACCTCCCAGGTTCCCGGCCCAACGAAAACCCCCAGACCCAAATGGAGAGGGGCTGCTTGGGGGCCTCCTGGGGGCCCTTCAGGCCATCTAGGTCTTTGGGTCCTGGCTCCTTCGGTTTGGGAGCTGTTGCTGCAGTTGGGCATGTTGGCCGGAGAGTGCTTCTCGGGCCGCGAACTGCAACCTTGCAGGTGCCTCCCAGGTTCCCGGCCCAACGAAAGCCCCCAGACCCAAATGGAGAGGGGCTGCTTGGGGGCCCCCTGGGGGCCCTTCAGGCCAGCTAGGTCTTTGGGTCCTGGCTCCTTCGGTTTGGGAGCTGTTGCTGCAGTTGGGCATGTTGGCCGGAGAGTGCTTCTCGGGCCGCGAACTGCAACCTTGCAGGAATCTCCCAGGTTCCCGGCCCAACGAAAGCCCCCAGACCCAAATTGAGAGGGGCTGCTTGGGGGCCCCCTGGGGACCCTTCAGGCCAGCTAGGTCTTTGGGTCCTGGCTCCTTCGGTTTGGGAGATGTTGCTGCAGTTGTGCATGTTGGCCGGAGAGTGCTTCTCGGGCCGCGAACTGCAACCTTGCAGGTACCTCCCAGGTTCCCGGCCCAACGAAAGCCCCCAGACCCAAATTGAGAGGGGCTGCTTGGGGGCCCCCTGGGGGCCCTTCAGGCCAGCTAGGTCTTTGGGTCCTGGCTCCTTCGGTTTGGGAGCTGTTGCTGCAGTTGGGCATGTTGGCCGGAGAGTGCTTCTCGGGCCGCGAACTGCAACGTTGAAGGAATCTCCCAGGTTCCCGGCCCAACGAAAGCCCCCAGACCCAAATTGAGAGGGGCTGCTTGGGGGCCCCCTGGGGGCCCTTCAGGCCAGCTAGATCTTTGGGTCCTGGCTCCTTCGCTTTGGGAGCTGTTGCTGCAGTTGGGCATGTTGGCCGGAGAGTGCTTCTCGGGCCGCGAACTGTAACCTTGCAGGTACCTCTCAGGTATCCATGCCCAACGAAAGCCCCCAGACCCAAATTGAGAGGGGCTGCTTGGGGGCCCCCTGGGGGCCCTTCAGGCCAGCTAGGTCTTTGGGTCCTGGCTCCTTCGCTTTGGGAGCTGTTGCTGCAGTTGGGCATGTTGGCCGGAGAGTGCTTCTCGGGCCGCGAACTGCAACCTTGCAGGTACCTCCCAGGTTCCCAGCCCAACGAAAACCCCCAGACCCAAATGGAGAGGGGCTGCTTGGGGGCCTCCTGGGGGCCCTTCAGGCCAGCTAGGTCTTTGGGTCCTGGCTCCTTCGGTTTGGGAGCTGTTGCTGCAGTTGGGCATGTTGGGCGGAGAGTGCTTCTCGGGCCGCGAACTGCAATCTTGCAGGTGCCTCCCATGTTCCCGGCCCAACGAAAGCCCCCAGACCCAAATTGAGAGGGGCTGCTTGGGGGCCCCCTGGGGGCCCTTCAGGCCAGCTAGCTCTTTGGGTCCTGGCTCCTTCGGTTTGGGAGCTGTTGCTGCAGTTGGGCATGTTGGCCGGAGAGTGCTTCTCGGGCCGCGATCTGCAACCTTGCAGGATTCTCCCAGGTTCCCGGCCCAACGAAAGCCCCCAGACCCAAATTAGGAGGGGCTGCTTGGGGGCCCCCTGGGGCCCCTTCAGGCCAGCTAGGTCTTTGGGTCCTGGCTCCTTCGGTTTGGGAGCTGTTGCTGCAGTTGGGCATGTTGGGCGGAGAGTGCTTCTCTGGCCGCGAACTGCAACCTTGAAGGAATCTCCCAGGTTCCCGGCCCAACGAAAGCCCCCAGACCCAAATTGAGAGGGGCTGCTTGGGGGCCCCCTGGGGCCCCTTCAGGCCAGCTAGGTCTTTGGGTCCTGGCTCCTTCGCTTTGGGAGCTGTTGCTGCAGTTGGGCATGTTGGCCGGAGAGTGCTTCTCGGGCCGCGAACTGCAACCTTGCATGAATCTCCCAGGTTCCCGGCCCAACAAAAGCCCCCAGACCCAAATTGAGAGGGGCTGCTTGGGGGCCCCCTGGGGGCCCTTCAGGCCAGCTAGGTCTTTGGGTCCTGGCTCCTTCGGTTTGGGAGCTGTTGCTGCAGTTGGGCATGTTGGCCGGAGAGTGCTTCTCGGGCCGCGAACTGCAACCTTGCAGGATTCTCCCAGGTGCTCAGCCTAAAGAAAGCCCCCAGATCCAAATTGAGAGGGGCTGCTTGGGGGCCCCCTGGGGGCACTTCAGGCCAGCTAGGTCTTTGGGTCCTGGCTCCTTCGCTTTGGGAGCTGTTGCTGCAGTTGGGCATGTTGGCCGGAGAGTGCTTCTCGGGCCGCGAACTGCAACCTTGCAGGAATCTCCCAGGTTCCCGGCCCAACGAAAGCCCCCAGACCCAAATTGAGAGGGGCTGCTTGGGGGCCCCCTGGGGGCCCTTCAGGCCAGCTAGGTCTTTGGGTCCTGGCTCCTTCGCTTTGGGAGCTGTTGCTGCAGTTGGGCATGTTGGCCGGAGAGTGCTTCTCGGGCCGCGAACTGCAACCTTGCAGGTACCTCTCAGGTATACATGCCCAATGAAAGCCCCCAGACCCAAATGGAGAGGGGCTGCTTGGTGGCCCCCTGGGGGCCCTTCAGGCCAGCTAGGTCTTTGGGTCCTGGCTCCTTCGCTTTGGGAGCTGTTGCTGGATATTGGGCATGTTGGCCGGAGAGTGCTTCTCGGGCCGCGAACTGCAACCTTGCAGGATTCTCCCAGGTTCCATGCCCAACGAAAGCCCCCAGACCCAAATGGAGAGGGGCTGCTTGGGGGCCTTCTGGGGGCCCTTCAGGCCAGCTAGGTCTTTGGGTCCTGGCTCCTTCGCTTTGGGAGCTGTTGCTGCAGTTGGGCATGTTGGCCGGAGAGTGCTTCTCGGGCCGCGAACTGCAACCTTGCAGGTACCTCCCAGGTTCCCGGCCCAACGAAAACCCCCAGACCCAAATGGAGAGGGGCTGCTTGGGGGCCTCCTGGGGGCCCTTCAGGCCAGCTAGGTCTTTGGGTCCTGGCTCCTTCGCTTTGGGAGCTGTTGCTGCAGTTGGGCATGTTGGCCGGAGAGTGCTTCTCGGGCCGCGAACTGCAACCTTGCAGGTACCTCCCAGGTTCCCGGCCCAACGAAAGCCCCCAGACCCAAATGGAGAGGGGCTGCTTGGGGGCCCCCTGGGGGCCCTTCAGGCCAGCTAGGTCTTTGGGTCCTGGCTCCTTCGGTTTGGGAGCTGTTGCTGCAGTTGGGCATGTTGGCCGGAGAGTGCTTCTCTGGCCGCGAACTGCAACCTTGAAGGAATCTCCCAGGTTCCCGGCCCAACGAAAGCCCCCAGACCCAAATGGAGAGGGGCTGCTTGGGGGCCCCCTGGGGGCCCTTCAGGCTAGCTAGGTCTTTGGGTCCTGGCTCCTTCGGTTTGGGAGCTGTTGCTGCAGTTGGGCATGTTGGCCGGAGAGTGCTTCTCGGGCCGCGAACTGCAACCTTGCAGGATTCTCCCAGGTGCTCAGCCTAAAGAAAGCCCCCAGACCCAAATTGAGAGGGGCTGCTTGGGGGCCCCCTGGGGGCCTTTCAGGCCAGCTAGGTCTTTGGGTCCTGGCTCCTTCGGTTTGGGAGCTGTTGCTGCAGTTGGGCATGTTGGCCGGAGAGTGCTTCTCCGGCCGCGAACTGCAACCTTGCAGGTACCTCCCAGGTTCCCGGCCCAACGAAAACCCCCAGACCCAAATGGAGAGGGGCTGCTTGGGGGCCCCCTGGGGGCCCTTCAGGCCAGCTAGGTCTTTGGGTCCTGGCTCCTTCGCTTTGGGAGCTGTTGCTGGATATTGGGCATGTTGGCCGGAGAGTGCTTCTCGGGCCGCGAACTGCAACCTTGCTGGTATCTCCCAGGTTCTCAGCCTAAAGAAAGCCCCCAGACCCAAATTGAGAGTGGCTACTTGGGGGCCCCCTGGGGGCCCTTCAGGCCAGCTAGGTCTTTGTGTCCTGGCTCATTCGGTTTGGGAGCTGTTGCTGCAGTTGGGCATGTTGGCCGGAGAGTGCTTCTCGGGCCTCGAACTGCAACCTTGCAGGAATCTCCCAGGTTCCCGGCCCAACAAAAGCCCCCAGACCCAAATGGAGAGGGGCTGCTTGGGGGCCTTCTGGGGGCCCTTCAGGCCAGCTACGTCTTTGGGTCCTGGCTCATTCGGTTTGGGAGCTGTTGCTGCAGTTGGGCATGTTGGCCGGAGAGTGCTTCTCGGGCCGCGAACTGTACCTTGCAGGTACCTCCCAGGTTCCCGGCCCAACGAAAGCCCCCAGACCCAAATTGAGAGGGGCTGCTTGGGGGCCCCCTGGGGGCCCTTCAGGCCAGCTAGGTCTTTGGGTCCTGTCTCCTTCGGTTTAGGAGCTGTTGCTGCAGTTGGGCATGTTGGCCGGAGAGTGCTTCTCGGGCCGCGAACTGCAACCTTGCAGGATTCTCCCAGGTTCCATGCCCAACGAAAGCCCCCAGACCCAAATTGAGAGGGGCTGCTTGGGGGCCCCCCTGGGGGCCCTTCAGGCCAGCTAGGTCTTTGGGTCCTGGCTCCTTCGGTTTGGGAGCTGTTGCTGCAGTTGGGCATGTTGGCCGGAGAGTGCTTCTCGGGCCGCGAACTGCAACCTTCTATGAATCTCCCAGGTTCCCGGCCCAACGAAAGCCCCCAGACCCAAATTGAGAGGGGCTGCTTGGGGGCCCCCTGGGGGCCCTTCAGGCCAGCTAGATCTTTGGGTCCTGGCTCCTTCGCTTTGGGAGCTGTTGCTGCAGTTGGGCATGTTGGCCGGAGAGTGCTTCTCGGGCCGCGAACTGTAACCTTGCAGGTACCTCTCAGGTATCCATGCCCAACGAAAGCCCCCAGACCCAAATTGAGAGGGGCTGCTTGGGTGCCCCCTGGGGGCCCTTCAGGCCAGCTAGGTCTTTGGGTCCTGGCTCCTTCGCTTTGGGAGCTGTTGCTGCAGTTGGGCATGTTGGCCGGAGAGTGCTTCTCGGGCCGCGAACTGCAACCTTGCAGGTACCTCCCAGGTTCCCGGCCCAACGAAAACCCCCAGACCCAAATGGAGAGGGGCTGCTTGGGGGCCTCCTGGGGGCCCTTCAGGCCATCTAGGTCTTTGGGTCCTGGCTCCTTCGGTTTGGGAGCTGTTGCTGCAGTTGGGCATGTTGGCCGGAGAGTGCTTCTCGGGCCGCGAACTGCAACCTTGCAGGTGCCTCCCAGGTTCCCGGCCCAACGAAAGCCCCCAGACCCAAATGGAGAGGGGCTGCTTGGGGGCCCCCTGGGGGCCCTTCAGGCCAGCTAGCTCTTTGGGTCCTGGCTCCTTCGGTTTGGGAGCTGTTGCTGCAGTTGGGCATGTTGGCCGGAGAGTGCTTCTCGGGCCGCGATCTGCAACCTTGCAGGATTCTCCCAGGTTCCCGGCCCAACGAAAGCCCCCAGACCCAAATTGAGAGGGGCTGCTTGGGGGCCCCCTGGGGGCCCTTCAGGCCAGCTAGGTCTTTGGGTCCTGGCTCCTTCGCTTTGGGAGCTGTTGCTGCAGTTGGGCATGTTGGGCGGAGAGTGCTTCTCTGGCCGCGAACTGCAACCTTGAAGGAATCTCCCAGGTTCCCGGCCCAACGAAAGCCCCCCAGACCCAAATTGAGAGGGGCTGCTTGGGGGCCCCCTGGGGCCCCTTCAGGCCAGCTAGGTCTTTGGGTCCTGGCTCCTTCGCTTTGGGAGCTGTTGCTGCAGTTGGGCATGTTGGCCGGAGAGTGCTTCTCGGGCCGCGAACTGCAACCTTGCATGAATCTCCCAGGTTCCCGGCCCAACAAAAGCCCCAGACCCAAATTGAGAGGGGCTGCTTGGGGGCCCCCTGGGGCCCCTTCAGGCCAGCTAGGTCTTTGGGTCCTGGCTCCTTCGCTTTGGGGAGCTGTTGCTGCAGTTGGGGATGTTGGCCGGAGAGTGCTTCTCGGGCCGCGAACTGCAACCTTGCAGGATTCTCCCAGGTGCTCAGCCTAAAGAAAGCCCCCAGATCCAAATTGAGAGGGGCTGCTTGGGGGTCCCCTGGGGGCACTTCAGGCCAGCTAGGTCTTTGGGTCCTGGCTCCTTCGCTTTGGGAGCTGTTGCTGCAGTTGGGCATGTTGGCCGGAGAGTGCTTCTCGGGCCGCGAACTGCAACCTTGCAGGAATCTCCCAGGTTCCCGGCCCAACGAAAGCCCCCAGACCCAAATTGAGAGGGGCTGCTTGGGGGCCCCCTGGGGGCCCTTCAGGCCATCTAGGTCTTTGGGTCCTGGCTCCTTCGGTTTGGGAGCTGTTGCTGCAGTTGGGCATGTTGGCCGGAGAGTGCTTCTCGGGCCGCGAACTGCAACCTTGCAGGAATCTCCCAGGTTCCCAGCCCAACGAAAGCCCCCAGACCCAAATTGAGAGGGGCTGCTTGGGGGCCCCCTGGGGACCCTTCAGGCCAGCTAGGTCTTTGTGTCCTGGCTCCTTCGGTTTGGGAGCTGTTGCTGCAGTTGGGCATGTTGGCCGGAGAGTGCTTCTCGGGCCGCGAACTGCAACCTTGCAGGTACCTCCCAGGTTCCCGGCCCAACGAAAGCCCCCAGACCCAAATTGAGAGGGCTGCTTGGGGGCCCCCTGGGGGCCCTTCAGGCCAGCTAGGTCTTTGGGTCCTGGCTCCTTCGGTTTGGGAGCTGTTGCTGCAGTTGGGCATGTTGGCCGGAGAGTGCTTCTCGGGCCGCGAACTGCAACCTTGAAGGAATCTCCCAGGTTCCCGGCCCAACGAAAGCCCCCAGACCCAAATTGAGAGGGGCTGCTTGGGGGCCCCCTGGGGGCCCTTCAGGCCAGCTAGATCTTTGGGTCCTGGCTCCTTCGCTTTGGGAGCTGTTGCTGCAGTTGGGCATGTTGGCCGGAGAGTGCTTCTCGGGCCGCGAACTGTAACCTTGCAGGTACCTCTCAGGTATCCATGCCCAACGAAAGCCCCCAGACCCAAATTGAGAGGGGCTGCTTGGGGGCCCCCTGGGGGCCCTTCAGGCCAGCTAGGTCTTTGGGTCCTGGCTCCTTCGCTTTGGGAGCTGTTGCTGCAGTTGGGCATGTTGGCCGGAGAGTGCTTCTCGGGCCGCGAACTGCAACCTTGCAGGTACCTCCCAGGTTCCCGGCCCAACGAAAACCCCCAGACCCAAATGGAGAGGGGCTGCTTGGGGGCCTCCTGGGGGCCCTTCAGGCCAGCTAGGTCTTTGGGTCCTGGCTCCTTCGGTTTGGGAGCTGTTGCTGCAGTTGGGCATGTTGGCCGGAGAGTGCTTCTCGGGCCGCGAACTGCAATCTTGCAGGTGCCTCCCAGGTTCCCGGCCCAACGAAAGCCCCCAGACCCAAATTGAGAGGGGCTGCTTGGGGGCCCCCTGGGGGCCCTTCAGGCCAGCTAGCTCTTTGGGTCCTGGCTCCTTCGCTTTGGGAGCTGTTGCTGCAGTTGGGCATGTTGGCCGGAGAGTGCTTCTCGGGCCGCGAACTGCAACCTTGCAGGTACCTCCCAGGTTCCCGGCCCAACGAAAGCCCCCAGACCCAAATGGAGAGGGGCTGCTTGGGGGCCCCCTGGGGGCCCTTCAGGCCAGCTAGGTCTTTGGGTCCTGGCTCCTTCGGTTTGGGAGCTGTTGCTGCAGTTGGGCATGTTGGCCGGAGAGTGCTTCTCTGGCCGCGAACTGCAACCTTGAAGGAATCTCCCAGGTTCCCGGCCCAACGAAAGCCCCCAGACCCAAATGGAGAGGGGCTGCTTGGGGGCCCCCTGGGGGCCCTTCAGGCTAGCTAGGTCTTTGGGTCCTGGCTCCTTCGGTTTGGGAGCTGTTGCTGCAGTTGGGCATGTTGGCCGGAGAGTGCTTCTCGGGCCGCGAACTGCAACCTTGCAGGATTCTCCCAGGTGCTCAGCCTAAAGAAAGCCCCCAGACCCAAATTGAGAGGGGCTGCTTGGGGGCCCCCTGGGGGCCTTTCAGGCCAGCTAGGTCTTTGGGTCCTGGCTCCTTCGGTTTGGGAGCTGTTGCTGCAGTTGGGCATGTTGGCCGGAGAGTGCTTCTCCGGCCGCGAACTGCAACCTTGCAGGTACCTCCCAGGTTCCCGGCCCAACGAAAACCCCCAGACCCAAATGGAGAGGGGCTGCTTGGGGGCCCCCTGGGGGCCCTTCAGGCCAGCTAGGTCTTTGGGTCCTGGCTCCTTCGCTTTGGGAGCTGTTGCTGGATATTGGGCATGTTGGCCGGAGAGTGCTTCTCGGGCCGCGAACTGCAACCTTGCTGGTATCTCCCAGGTTCTCAGCCTAAAGAAAGCCCCCAGACCCAAATTGAGAGTGGCTACTTGGGGGCCCCCTGGGGGCCCTTCAGGCCAGCTAGGTCTTTGTGTCCTGGCTCATTCGGTTTGGGAGCTGTTGCTGCAGTTGGGCTGTTGGCCGGAGAGTGCTTCTCGGGCCTCGAACTGCAACCTTGCAGGAATCTCCCAGGTTCCCGGCCCAACAAAAGCCCCCAGACCCAAATGGAGAGGGGCTGCTTGGGGGCCTTCTGGGGGCCCTTCAGGCCAGCTACGTCTTTGGGTCCTGGCTCATTCGGTTTGGGAGCTGTTGCTGCAGTTGGGCATGTTGGCCGGAGAGTGCTTCTCGGGCCGCGAACTGCAACCTTGCAGGTACCTCCCAGGTTCCCGGCCCAACGAAAGCCCCCAGACCCAAATTGAGAGGGGCTGCTTGGGGGCCCCCTGGGGGCCCTTCAGGCCAGCTAGGTCTTTGGGTCCTGTCTCCTTCGGTTTAGGAGCTGTTGCTGCAGTTGGGCATGTTGGCCGGAGAGTGCTTCTCGGGCCGCGAACTGCAACCTTGCAGGATTCTCCCAGGTTCCATGCCCAACGAAAGCCCCCAGACCCAAATTGAGAGGGGCTGCTTGGGGGCCCCCCTGGGGGCCCTTCAGGCCAGCTAGGTCTTTGGGTCCTGGCTCCTTCGGTTTGGGAGCTGTTGCTGCAGTTGGGCATGTTGGCCGGAGAGTGCTTCTCGGGCCGCGAACTGCAACCTTCTATGAATCTCCCAGGTTCCCGGCCCAACGAAAGCCCCCAGACCCAAATTGAGAGGGGCTGCTTGGGGGCCCCCTGGGGGCCCTTCAGGCCAGCTAGATCTTTGGGTCCTGGCTCCTTCGCTTTGGGAGCTGTTGCTGCAGTTGGGCATGTTGGCCGGAGAGTGCTTCTCGGGCCGCGAACTGTAACCTTGCAGGTACCTCTCAGGTATCCATGCCCAACGAAAGCCCCCAGACCCAAATTGAGAGGGGCTGCTTGGGGGCCCCCTGGGGGCCCTTCAGGCCAGCTAGGTCTTTGGGTCCTGGCTCCTTCGCTTTGGGAGCTGTTGCTGCAGTTGGGCATGTTGGCCGGAGAGTGCTTCTCGGGCCGCGAACTGTAACCTTGCAGGTACCTCCCAGGTTCCCGGCCCAACGAAAACCCCCAGACCCAAATGGAGAGGGGCTGCTTGGGGGCCTCCTGGGGGCCCTTCAGGCCATCTAGGTCTTTGGGTCCTGGCTCCTTCGGTTTGGGAGCTGTTGCTGCAGTTGGGCATGTTGGCCGGAGAGTGCTTCTCGGGCCGCGAACTGCAACCTTGCAGGTGCCTCCAGGTTCCCGGCCCAACGAAAGCCCCCAGACCCAAATGGAGAGGGGCTGCTTGGGGGCCCCCTGGGGGCCCTTCAGGCCAGCTAGCTCTTTGGGTCCTGGCTCCTTCGGTTTGGGAGCTGTTGCTGCAGTT
Organism: Gallinula chloropus; assembly: GCF_964237585.1. NCBI lineage: Eukaryota > Metazoa > Chordata > Aves > Gruiformes > Rallidae > Gallinula > Gallinula chloropus. The sequence continues at coordinate 257,445 of NW_028168740.1, forward strand.
GGGCATGTTGGCCGGAGAGTGCTTCTCGGGCCGCGATCTGCAACCTTGCAGGATTCTCCCAGGTTCCCGGCCCAACGAAAGCCCCCAGACCCAAATTGAGAGGGGCTGCTTGGGGGCCCCCTGGGGGCCCTTCAGGCCAGCTAGGTCTTTGGGTCCTGGCTCCTTCGCTTTGGGAGCTGTTGCTGCAGTTGGGCATGTTGGGCGGAGAGTGCTTCTCGGGCCGCGAACTGCAACCTTGAAGGAATCTCCCAGGTTCCCGGCCCAACGAAAGCCCCCAGACCCAAATTGAGAGGGGCTGCTTGGGGGCCCCCTGGGGCCCCTTCAGGCCAGCTAGGTCTTTGGGTCCTGGCTCCTTCGCTTTGGGAGCTGTTGCTGCAGTTGGGCATGTTGGCCGGAGAGTGCTTCTCGGGCCGCGAACTGCAACCTTGCATGAATCTCCCAGGTTCCCGGCCCAACAAAAGCCCCCAGACCCAAATTGAGAGGGGCTGCTTGGGGGCCCCCTGGGGCCCCTTCAGGCCAGCTAGGTCTTTGGGTCCTGGCTCCTTCGCTTTGGGAGCTGTTGCTGCAGTTGGGGATGTTGGCCGGAGAGTGCTTCTCGGGCCGCGAACTGCAACCTTGC